>NW_006400028.1:495533-497222 GCF_000299155.1 Elephantulus edwardii
TTTTTTAATTTAGGTTGTTTATTTTTCATTTCAATGAACATCTACAGAGATTCTGGAATTCCATTCATTCATTGTTGCACCCTTCTCCCCGCACAAACCTCTCCCTCCACCTATTCTCTCCCCCATAGACTTCAATGACATAAACAAATTTCATTCAGTTTTTCTCAGTCTTACCCCCACCCCAATGTCAGCCTCATTCTACAACAGTGGCACCATACAGCATTTGTCCCTTTGTGACTGAGATACCTCACAATTAAAGCAAATTCTTTTCCCTCCTAAGCTCTAAAAGTCTGTTTTTGGTAGGATGTGGAGCACAAGAGACAAGTCTCTCCCCAAGGATGGACATGAGAACTGCAAAGTGAACTGGATCTACTGGTTTAAAGAGGCTGGAGCTTCTAGATTTGGAAATCTGAATGTCAAGCACATGTCTTCTTTAAAAGACTGTCAAAGAGCATGTCTGGCTTTGTGATAGCCCCCTCCTTCATATATATCGCTACACCGGGGTCCAAGTGGCAAGGAGTTGTGCTGCCAACCAAAAGGCACGCAGTTCTAATCCACCAGTGGCTCCTCCGTAGAAAGTTGGTCAGTCTCCTGTAATGTGATAGATGGCCTCTGAAAACCCACTGGAGGGTCAGCTATGAGTTAGTTCCAAGTTCATGGTGCACCACCACCACCATTATTACTACTACTTATATTTCAGTCCTGTGACACTGATGTGTCAAATGCGTTAATGGTTGGTTACCCAATTCGGACAGAGAGTGGGGTGGAGCTCCCCGATTAAAACAACCTTGGAAGGAGGAGTGGCATCCACTTCCATAATAGCTTGCCTCCGGAAACCCTATGAACCTGGAGAGAGGAAGAAAGGCACCCAAGTGTCAAGGACTCTCCTTCATAGGGTCACTATGAGTCGCCTGTGACTCGACGGCACTTAACAACAACATATACGCGCGTGTGTGTGTGTGTGTGTGTGTGTGTGTGTGTGTATAGAGATAGAGAGAGAGAGTTGTTATTGTTGATTGCCTTCAAGTAGAGCACGACTCACTCATAGCAACCCTATGAACAAAAGGCCTGAAGATCCTCTACAACTATTGACATTTATCAAAGTTCATAGTGTTTCTGGAGGTATGTTATTTAGGAAGTGGATGCTACTCTGGCTTCCAAACCTGTAATAGTATGTTATGTACCATTTAGTCGCCTGCGATGTACAGCGATCCTACGTACAGCAGCTCTGAATCCTTCCCTGTCCTGAGCCAGTCTCACTCATTCCAACCCACCAACCCCCAGTGCCCCAGTTACTGTTATCAATCTATCTCATCCAGGATCTCCCTCTCCTGAGCTGTCTGTCCACCCTTCTGAGCATGATGCCCTTCTCCAAGGACCAATCTCGCCTGGCCACATGCCCAAAGTACATGAGACAGAGTTTCAAAAATCCTAGCTTCCAAGGAGAAACTTGGTTTCACCCTCTCCAAGACAGACCTATTTGTTTTCTCACCAGTCCATGGTATGTTCAAAACTCTTCTCTACCACAACTCAAAGGCATCAATTCTTCTTTTGTCATCCTTAGTCACTGTCCAACTCTCTGAAGCATAACAAGTAACTGAAAAGACCATGGCCTGGATTAGATGCACCTTTGTATCTAGACTGACATCGCTGCTCTTCAGCACTCTGGAGAGGTATGTGTGTGTATGT
>NW_006400028.1:497387-498445 GCF_000299155.1 Elephantulus edwardii
TCTAGTTCAGCAGTGTGGCTGGCCATTATCTCCACACATTGCTGAATTTCTGTGGATTTCATTCCCATGCACAGGCCACAGCTTCAGGCCAGAGCAACAGAAGTGCAAACTTTAACTTCTAGTAATACACCCAGCTGCATACAGACTCTTGCAAGTAAACATCAGGGCACCAACATTACCAACAGTTCAGCACATGGTACCTAGGGACAGCTGGCAGACAGATGGGTCCCTGCATGGTGACAACCTGGACCAAGAAGGTGTTAGAGGTGCTATGGTACCTTCTGAATGATGGTCCAAATGTCACAGACAAAATGGTCAAGAGGTTCAATCCAAGCCTGCAGCACTCGGTTATGTCACCCTCTAGGACATGTAAGACTTGATTTATAAAAGGCGACTGTCACCTCTGAGCCCTGACTTTGAGCAAACTGTGTGGCCACAGCATGACGAATTCTACATCAAGACATGGCAGGAAAATTCTCTTCGATGACACCAATTCCAGATACACAATTATCGGTTTTCTGTGGTTGTAAAGGCAATATGAGTACTTCTTCCACAGAGCATTTCAGATCAAAGGAGCCAGCAGGAAATGGGCAATCTGTGGAGATTAAGTATGAATGTTATTGTGTTGTTGGATACTGTAGAATCAGAACCCTCTAGTGGGAGGCAGTTAATCACATGAGAGGAAATTGCCCATCCTTCTCCAGTAGACTTGAACTGTGTGCCTTTGGGATTGTAGCGCAGCTTCTTGCCACAAGGATACCAGAGCTCCAAGGATGAATAGTCAGTAGAAATATTTTCCTATTTTGCTTTATATGTCTCTTCCTTAGTCAGCTATTGCTCCACGTGGGTTAAGAGAAGTGGGTACTTTGTCAAGATACCTGGCAGAGGATTGGAGGCAAGGGGAACTAGTACTGGTCAAAATTTCACTCAGAATCTCTGACCTCAGCTCTAGGTGGGACTTGAAATGGGGGAGGGTTTGTAAAACAATGAAAGAATCTTTTCTTTTACTTTTCCATAATTTTTGGACTCATGTACTTATAACTTGTTAGTCAAATTTG
>NW_006400028.1:498938-505789 GCF_000299155.1 Elephantulus edwardii
GCTGGGGAGCCAGGGAGAAGTGGACAAAGCTTAGACACTTCAGTTCCTCACATGAAGTTTGTCAGCGTAACTGTTTCACCTAAGTTCTGCTGTTCATGACCCAGAGGCAAGGAGCTAGGGGGGAAAGGCAGGAAGAGCCTCCTCACCCAGGCCCGAGGTGGAAGGCACACTCCCCATCAGTGAGATTCTGCCTGGTCCACTAAGAATCCTTCCATCGGTGGTGGGGGCAGCTGGGACGAGGACATGGATGAGTCATAGATGCCTGAGTCCCAGGCCATGTCTGAGGACTGGCAGCCTTTGCCATATACAGCAGGGGCCACAGGATGGCATCACTTAAAGGGGTGGTTTGCATATGACATCCTTTAAATCCAAGCCCGAGTCAAACTTCTCCAGCACTATCTCCTGGGAATGGAGTGGGTCAGGACGTACAGGGCAAACTGCTTCTCAAACTAGTCAGGCTCCTCACTGATGAACTGGTGCCTACAATACCCTCAATTAACTTTATAGCTAATTTTATCTATTCAAAGTAATTGAAGCAAATACCAACAAAATCACAGCCAAGTAATCATGAAAACCATTATAAGTACCTAACCTTACGCAACAAGGAATTATTTTATTGTTTTAAAGTGAACTGGGGACAGGTGGGAGGAAAATGTGCAACAATGAACAAATGAAAAACCCAACTTTTCTGTAAACTTTCATCAAAATCACAATTAAAAAAATTAAAAAAAAAAATAAGTACCTGACCAAAGTGACATTTTTATAACCCGCCACTTGTTACAATCCTTACAACATTTCTGGTGCAATGTCATAAGGATTGATACCAGGAAGAGGAAGCGCTGATGGACTGGTGTTAAGGAGCTCCACTGTAACCCCAAAAGCACATGGTTCAAATCCATCAGCTGCTTGCTGAAGTGTGAAATTTATAGTCTCTGAAAACTCAATAAAGGGTCGGCTATGAGTTGGCTCCGACTTGACAGCACACAACTATTAAAGGAAGGAGTCCTGGCAGCACAGTGGTGAAATACACCCAACTGCAAAACACAAGCTCAGCAGTCTGAACGCACATCTGTTCCAAAGGAGAAAAGATTTGACAGTAGGCTTCCATAGAGACCAGCTTCTGAAACTCTCTGGGGAAGTCCTATTCCGCCCTAAAGTTTTATATAATGGGACCAACACTACAGCAGTGGGTATGTTAGGAAAATGCTCCATTCATGAGCATGACAAATCCGTATCTCAGGTTTTTCCAAGATAGTCTTGATTTAAAGTACAATAAACCTTCAAAATAATGCTGAATGACAACTCTTTAACCTTTTTAATACTAAATATTTCTATAAGATTGCTTCTTGCACAAAATTCTTTTATCACAAAAATTAAAAAAATTCTTTTAATCACATCAAATAGGTTCTTCTGAGGATCCAATAAAAATGATCATTACAGTTATTGTACTTCAGGTCTTCTGTTCTATCATAAGTCTGTTGTTGTTGTTGTTAGGTGCTGTCAAGTTGAGCATGACTCACAGCAAACCTATAACAACAGATCTGAATTATGCTCCTCCCTGTGCCATTCTCATCGTATCTGAAACACTAGAGCCCACTGCTGCAGTCATCGTGTCAGTCCACCTCATTGGAGGTCTAATAAATGGTAATAATGTTTATCTGTCCTTATTATTTATGCAGGCATGGTTATACAGTTTAAGAATGCCTGATGGATGATACATCCTTATTCAATGTCCAGCTCTCATATGCATAGCAAATGACTGGGGGGGTGGGGGGGAATGGCCTAAATCAGGCATGCCTTAGTCTTCAAACTGACATCACTGCTCTTAAGTATTTTGGAGAGGACCCTGACAGCAGACTTGGCCAACACATGTCTCCTGATTTCCTGACTGTCGGTACCAAAGGTACAAGGATTATTGTTTCAAACAAAATGAAATTATTGACAGCTTCATCCTTTCTTGATTTATCATGATGTTAACTCAAGAGAATGTAGAAATTATTGAACAATACCATTAATATCACATGCAAGCAAAATATTGCTGAAGATCAGTACACTAACAGGGAACTGCCAGAAGTTTCAGCTAGATGTAAAAGAGGCCATGGCACCAGGGATATCATTGCTGATGTCAGATGGGTCCTGCCTGAAAGCAGAGAATATAAGAAGAATGCCTATTTGTATTTTACTGAGTATGTTTTTCAGTTCTCTTATCTGGAGAAGTGCTGAGTGAGTTCTTCTTTATTATTCTCCAATTCCAGCTCTCTGCACATTCCATTATATTTTGCTTTTCTGGAGCTGCCCTTTGAAATCTTCTGTTTAGCTCTTTTATTTCAGCATTTCTTCCCTTTTGTTGTGGATTCTTTGAATTCTAGTGCAAATTTCAGAGTCTCTTCTGACATCCATTTTGGTTTTTTCTTTCTCCTCTGTCTATGTAATGACATTCTCTCTGCATGGCTTATCCCTTTGATATCATCCCTCAATTCATCTGGTCTTCCATCACTGGTGTTAAACACTTCAAATCTATTCTTAGGATGATCCCCCCCCCTTTCTTTCTCATTAGGATGATTTTTAAATCCATGTATAATAGACTCAAGATCATATTTTGGTTCTCATAGAGTTGTTTTAATTTTCTTCAGCCTCAACTTGAACTTGCACATGAGCAATTGATGGTCTCTTCCACAGTCAGCACCTGACATGGTTTTACCTGCTGATACTGAGTCTCTCCAACGATTCCACAAATGTAATCAATCTGATTCCTATGCATTCCATCAGGTAAGACCCATGTGTAAAGTTGACATTTGTGAGTTATTGTTGGTTTAAAAAAGGTATTTAAAATTAATAAGTCATTGAATATACAAAATTCGATCATTCTATTTCCGGCCTCGTTTCTGACATCAAGTCCCTACTTTTCGACTACACTTCCTTCTTCATTGTTTCCAACTTTTGCATTCCAGTCACCAATTATCATTAACACATCCTGACTGCATGTCTGGACAATTTGGAAGCAGGAGCGGCATCCACTTCCAAAATGGCTTGCCTCTGGAAACTCTATGTACGAACAGTGCTCAGGCTGTTTGTTCATAGGGTCGCTATGAGTCGTCTACGACTCGACGGCATCAAACAACAATAATAATGACGACGACCAAGAGAGAGCTACGTTGGCCTAGTGGAAGGAAGCTGTGCTACCAAGCCGAAGGTGGGTGATTGTCATCTGTGGCCCTCGGCCAAGTTCAAATTGTCTTCCTGTCAAACATTCTTCTAGGTGGTATAGCACTGGTCTGTGCATTGCTGTACAGAGGTAACTCGTGGTTGATGTGATGCTGAAGCCTGTGACAGTGATGTGCCAGTCATGGTAATGGACACCCATGGTGGACAGTGTTGGCTGGAGCTTCCTGACTAAATCAAGCCTGGAAGCAGGAGCGGCATCCACTTCCAAAATGGCTTGCCTCTGGAAACTCTATGTACGAACAGTGTTCAGGCTGTTCGCTCATAGGGTCGCTATGAGTCGTCTACGACTCGACGGCATTAAACAACAACAAAAAAATTTGGTAAAAATCTTCCATTTCCCTACCTTTGGCTTTAACTGTTGATACATAGATCTGAATAATAGTCACATTAACAGGTCTTTCTTATTTTATGCATATGGATAATATCCTACAACTTATAACACTACACTTCAGGATAGAATTTGGAATTGAAAACGAGATTATCAATATGGAATTGTTGTTGTTGTTATGTGCCGTCGAGTCGTTTCCGACTCATAGCGACCCTATGCACAACAGCTCTAAACCCTGCTCTATCCCGCGCCAACTGCACTGCCTCTGACACACCCATCCCGATTACCCCAGTCACCGAATCAATTCATCTCATAGAGGGTCTTCCCCTCCTGCGCTGTCCCTCCACCCTCCCAAGCATGATGTCCCTCTCCAAGGACCCGTCCCTCCTGGCAACATGTCCAAAGTATGTCAGACGAAGCCCCAGAATCCTTGCCTCCAAGGAGTAGCTTGGTTTAATCCTCTCCAAGATGAATCTCTTTGTTTTCCTGGCAGTCCATGGTACATTCAGTACCCTTCTCCAGCACCACAGCTCAAAAGCATCCACTCTCCTTCTGTCCTCCCTAGTCATTGTCCAACTCTCTGATGCATAACAAGTGATTGCAAATACCATGACCTGTATCAGGCGCACCTTAGTCTCCAGAGAGACACTGTTGCTCCTGAGTACCTTTGGGAGGTCCCTAACGGCAGACTTTCCCATCGCGATACGCTTTTTGATTTCCTGACTGCTGGTACCAAGAGTGTTGACTGTGGAGCCGAGCAAACTGAAGCTGTGAACACTCTCAATCTCTTCGTCATCCATCCTGACGCTGCCAATTGGTCCAGTGGCAAGAATCTTTGTCTTCTTGACATTGAGCCTTAGTCCATACTGAAGGCTGCAGTCCTTGACCCTTCGCAGCAAGTGCATGAGGTCCTCCTCAGTTTCAGCAAGCAAGGTTGTGTCATCTGCATAACGGAGATTGTTAATAGATCTTCCACCAATCCTGATGCCACAATTCTCCTCATAGAGCCCAGTCTCTCGGATAATCTGCTCTGCATACATGTTGAAAAGGTATGGAGACAGGATGCATCCCTGGTGTACACCCTTCCCAATTTTGAACCATGCAGTGTTACTCTGCTCTGTTCTGACTACTGCCTCTTGGTCCAAGTATAGGTTTCGTATTAGCACAATTAAATGTTCTGGGATTCCCATTCTTCCCAGAGTCAGCCACAGTTTGTTATGATCCACACAGTCAAATGCCTTTGCATAATCAATGAAACACAGATTTAGCAGACAATAAAAACGAGGGAATATTATTAATAAATCTATACACATAAAGTTTGTAACTTAGATAAAATTGGGCCTTTTAAGGTCACAGAGTACCAAAACTTAACTAAGGAAAAGCAGATAATATGAACTGCTCTAAATCTAGCAAAGAAATTTAATCTGTAAATAGAATCTCTCCACAAAGAAAATCTCAGGCTCAAGTAGTTTTATTGGAGAATTCTACAAAATACTAACAAAGGAAGAGATTTTATAAAAGCTACTCCAGAAAATAGAAAGCAGAATATTTTCTAACTTTCTCATTTATTTTATAAAGCCAGCATTGCCTTGATATCAAAATTACAGAAAAAAAAATACACAAAAGGAAAAAAAATACAGATAAATATTCTGAGAAACAGTGACATAAAAATCCTCGTAAACTAGTAACAAATCAAATCCAGCAACGTAAAAGAACAACAAACCAAAAAAAATTTATATTTATCAGAAGTGCAAAGGTGATTTGATATTTTTTAAATATAAAAATCAATTAAATCAGTCAATAGAATTTATTACATAACAAAGAAGAGATTTACCTGATCCTATCTAAAACAAAGTATCTGAAAATGGCAACATGTAGTCTGATCAAAAGCTCAGTAAATTAGAAATAAAAGAAAGCATACTCAATCAAGTAAAGGATATATACAAAGTCTAGCAGCTAATATCACACTAAACAATGAAATACTGAATATTTTTTCCTTAAAATCACGGGGGGAATGTTACGGATACTCACTCTTATTAAATCTTATACTAGCGGTCTACAATGAGTCAAGAAAAAGAAAGAAAATATATATATTGGAAAGAAACAAAACTGCATCATTTTTACAAACAACATGATTAAATAAACATAAAAAGTTCCAACAAGTCAAAATAAAGTTCCTAGAATAAATGAGTTTAACATGGCTGTATCATACAAACTCAACATATAAAATATTTTCTATTCATTTTGTTATACACAGAGTCACGAGTCACAGCCAACTCAATAGTATTTAACAACAATAATGACAATTAGAAACAATTTTTTAAAATTTATGGTACAACAAAATATTTATGTATAAATCTAGTATAAAACTATGAAGCATATATATGCTGGAAAACCACAAAATGCTGATGAAAGAAATGCAAAATTATCTAAATAAATAGATAGACTTCATGTTTATGGATTAGAACACCCGGTATAGTTAAGATGACAATTCTTTCCAAATTGATATAAAGATTTAATGCTGTTCCCAACAAAATGCCAGCAGAAGAGATTTTAATGACAAAAACCATTTCAAAGAAGAAAAAGTTGAAATATTAACACTACTCAACATAAAGCAGCAGTAGTAGTCCAAGTGTGGTATAAGTGATGGTACAAATTAATGGAACACAATAAAGGATTAAAAAATTGCACACATCACTATGACAAAGTGACTTTTTAAAAAGTTCAAAATTATGCTCCAAATCACTGGCACTAAGAGAGATTCAAATAAAAACCACAGTGAGAAACCTTCTCATTCCAGTAGCTGTGGCAAAGTTTAACAGGACAGCAAGTAATAAATGCTGGAGAGGATGTGGAGAGAGAGGAACTCGTACACATTGTTGGTGGGATTGTAAAACGGTACAACCACTCTATAAGGCAGTCTGGCACTTCCTCAAAAAGCTGACCATAGAAATTCCATATGACCCAGCTATCCCACTGCTTGGAATATACCCTGAGAAAATGAGAACTGAGGCACAGCAGCGTTATTCCCCAACACAAGACTGTGGAAACAGCCCAAATGTCCAACTACAATCAAATGGATTAATAAATTATGGTATATTCATACAATGAAATACTACACAGCACACAGGAGCAACGATTTTGTAAATTAATACTGAATTTGGAGTGACTAGAGAGCATTATGTTAACTCACACAGTCCCACAAGGACAAATAATGTATAAAAACATTATTGTAGAATAAGTTTGAGGATCCAAGGGGGTGGGAGTGGAAGCAGAGTGGTAAGGATGGGTGGGGGTG
>NW_006400028.1:506419-520684 GCF_000299155.1 Elephantulus edwardii
GGGGGTGGGGTGGGCAGGGAGAAAGTGCAACAATGAATGAATGGAAATCCAAAATCTCTGTAAATGTTCATTGAAATTAATAAAAAATTTTAAAAAAATTAAAATCTTAGTTCTGTAAAAGATGTTAAGTGCAACAAGGAATGAATGGCAATCTAAAATCTCTGTAAATACTCATTGAAATGAATAAAAATAAAGAAAGAAAATCTACAGACTAGTACATTATATGTACAAATTCTTTATCTGATAAAAATGTGTCTTCAAAATACATTTTTTTTTAAAAAATAGTTCAAAATTCAACCATAATGCATGGAAGGAATTAAGTCCACAGCACCAATGGACCTGATGATCTTCAACTTCCAGGACTTCAAAATCTGAGGAACTAGATGGTACCCAGCTACTACTTCCAACCACTCTAAAAGGAATCACAACAGAAAGTCCTGGATTAAATGGGATGAACACTATATTGGTCAGATTTGCAAACTTCATGGAGATTGGAAGATTTGAAGGTAGCCCTTTGCCAGCCACTCTTTGAAAGCAGAACTGCATTTACCCTTGTGGCACACTTTACAGCCAAGCAAAAGGCAGATGTATAAGGTAAACGACACCACCAGGGAGATATTCAGCACTGAGATCAACCACACAGGATAAAGGTAGCATTTGTCTGAAGCTAAAACTCAGATGCTAGAATGGGAGAAGATGGAGAGACCAGTGGATACAGGAATCAAGGGAAAGGTGACACCATTGTAGGGACTGTAATCAATGTCATAAAACTAGACATATATGATTAAATGGAACACCAACCCATACTTCAACTGTAAACTTTAACTCAAATAATATTAAATACACATTGTTGTTTTTGTTGTTATATACTGTCAAGCCTCTTGCAACTCATAGCAACCCTATGTACAACAGCCCTGAACACTGCTCTATCCTCTGCCAACCTTATTGTCTCTCATACCACCTTCATTATCAAAGGCATTACATGAATCCATCTCATCAAGAATCTTCCTCTTTTACTCTGTCCCTCCACCCTTCAAGCATGATGTCCCTCTCCAAGGACTGGTCCCTTCTTGTAATATACCCATAGTATGTCAGACAAACCCTCAGAATCCTTGCCTCCAATGAGCAGCCTGGTTTCACCTTCTCAGGACAAAACTGTTTGTTCTCCTGGCAGTCCATGATATATTCAATACTCTTCTCCAGCACCACACCTCAAAGGCATCAATTCTCTTTCTATCAACCCTAGTCATTGTCCAGCTTTCTAATGCATAGCAAGTAATTGCAAAGACTATGGACTGGATCAGATGCACCTTGGTCTCCAGAATGACATCATTACTTATCAGTACTCTGGAGAGGTCCCTGGCAACAGATTTTCCCAATGTATTAGTCTTTTGATTTCCTGGCTGCTGATACCAAGAGTGTTCAATGTGAAGCTAAGCAAACTAAAGCTGTTAACAATCTCAATCTCCTTACTGTCACAATGCTGCCAAGAGGCCCAGTGGTGAGAATCTTTGCTTTCTTGGTGTTGAGCTCCAATCTATATTGTAGGCTGCAGTCCTTGACCTTCTGCAGCAAGCACTTCAGATCCTCCTCAGTTTCAGCAAGCAGGGTTGTGTCATCTGCATAATGCAAGTTGTTGATGAGTCTACCTCCCACCCTGATGCCACACTCCTCTTCATAGAGCCCAGCTTCCTGTATGATCGGTTCTGCATATAGATTTGAAAGGTATGAAGACAGGACACATTCCTGGCATACACACTTCCTGATTTTCAACCAATCAGTGTTTCCTTGCTATGTTCTGACAACTGCCTCCTGGTCCAAGTACAGGTTTAGCATAAGCACAATCAAGTGTTCTGGGATTCACATTCTTCTCAGAGTTAGCCACAGTTTGTTGTGATCCACATAGTCAATGCCTTATAAATTTATGATTAAAAAGTAGTAACATGAAAAAGTCCCATAAGAAAGTCTAATAAGGAAATAATAAAACTTGAAAAGTGGGGAGAAGGAGCAACAGGTTGAGTAGCCACATCAAGAAAAAAAAAATTCATGCAGGTATATATGGAAAAAAGATACTCAGCAATCAGCCAGTCATTAGTAAAATATAAATTAAAACTACAATGAGATACCATTACATAATTATTTAAATGTCTAAAAAACAAAAACTAATAAGATCAAGTACCAATAAACATACAGAGTAACTAAAGTTCTCATACATCTGGCAGTAATGCAAAATTATACAACCACCTTGGAAACATAGTTTGGCATTTTCTTATAAACACACACTTACGTTATCAAGTGGTAATCCTACTCCTGAGACTAACCTTGAGAAACGCAAACTAAGGTTCTTACAGAAACCTGTACATAGATGTTCATGCATCTTTACTCATAACTGCCAGAAAGTAAATACATTTTAAAAGTGTTATGCTGAATAGAAGAAATCAACCTAAGTGAGTATATACCGTGGTATGGTCCATTTAAATGATATTCTGGAAAAAAGGAAAACAAAAAGAACAGACAAGAGATCAAGGTTTACCAATGGCTACAAAATGGGCAGGGTAGAGGGTTGACTACAAAAGGCTAGCATGAGAAAGTATTTTGAAGTGGTGAAACTTCTCCATATTTTGACTGTGGTGGTTGTTACATAAATTCATGCAAGTGTTAAAATTCATAAAACTTTACATCAAAAATACTTTTAATTTTACTGTTTGTCATTTTTTTAAAAAGTAAACAAAAATTTAACAGTTAAATTTTTTTAAATAGTTAAGTATTTTTAAAAGAAAAATCACATTTGCCATTTATGGGCTATAATTTTAAAAGCTTTTGAAATAAAAATTTCATTGCACTTACTCGTTATTATGTGCCACTTAGTTGCTTGTGGCTCATAGCAACCCTACATACAATAGCCCTGAAACATGCTCTATCCTGTGCAAATTTTACTGTCTCTGACACACCTACCCTCATTAAGCCAGTCACTGTATCAATTCATCTCTTTGAGGGTCTTCCTCTCTTGCACTGTCCCTCAAGCCTTCCAAGCATGATGTCCCTCTCCAAGGACAGGTCCCTCCTTACAACACGCACAAAGAATGTCAGACGAAGCCTTGGAATCTTTCCTTCAAGGAGGAGCCTGGTTTCACCCTCCCTTGGACGAACCTGTTTGTTCTCCTGGCAGTCCATGCTACATTCAATACTCTTCTCCTGCACCACAGCCCAAAGGCACCAATTCTCTTTCTAGCATCCCTAGCCATTGTCCAGCTTTCTGACACACAGCAATTAATTGAGAAGACTATGGCCTGGATCAGGCACACCTTAGTCTCCAGACTGAATATCATTGCTCTTCAGTACTCTGTAGAGGTCCCTGCCAGTAGATATTCCCAAAGCAATTCGTCTTTTTATTTCCTGGCTGCTGGTACCAAGAATGTTGAATGTAGAGACAAGCAAACTGAAACTGTCAAAAATCTCAATCTCTTCACCATCTATCATGATGCTGCCAATCAGTCCATCAGTAGTGAGAATCTTTGTCTTCTTGATGTTGAGATTCAACCCATATTGAAGGCTGCAGTCCTTGACCTTCTGCAGCAAGCGCTTCAGGTCCTCCTCAGTTTCAGCAAGCAGAGTTGTGTCATCTGCATATTGCAAGTTGCTGATGAGTCTTCCTCTTAAAAAAGAAATAATCCTTTATTTATAGTTTTTGCTATAAAGACACTGAGGGGTACTGTGCAGCCCAAAGCTACAACTTGAATGTAAGGAGTTTTGATCCCTAAATGTAGGCTATTAAAAACATTAGATACCTTTTTGCTCAGACTCTGGCCTAGCACCCATATTTAGCATTCAATTGCCACAAATAAGAATATTTACTAGGTTCTGTGTTAAATAATGGACGGACAAAACAACTAAAAAGAACTGACAAGTCAACAGCTACAAACAGAAGCAGTGAGCAGTACCTATAAAGGGCTGATGATTCTGAATTACTGGCTCGAAAGGTGATGTAGACACTTTACTTTCCGGGGACTATTTTTTTTTTCCTCCTTAAGACTTTACAAGACTTCACTAAATGATACACGCATCTCTCTTACAAAACAAACAAAAATCTTTCCTGGAGCACATCGTTGGCTAAAGGTAGGGTTCCAGAGCAGAGTCTATACAGGGTCACTCTGTCAATCCTCCTGTATGAATGCTATGCCTCATCTCCAGAAACCAGCAAGGACAATTTAACCAAATATTAATGGTCAGGATCAAACCATGGTCTTTTCAATATCTTGCTCCACATTTGAAAGTTGGACAATGACTAAGGATGACAGAAGAACCGATGCCTTTGTGTTGTGGTGATGGAGAAAAGTACTCAGTATCTCACTGACTGCCATTAGGACAAACGAGACTGTCTTGAAGAAAAGTACAAACAGGGTGCTCCTTGGAAGCAAGGATGACAAAGCTTCATATCTCATATTTTGGATATGTTTTAAGAAGGAGCCAGTCCTTGGAAAAAGACATCACACTTGAAAAGGTGAAGGGTCAGTGTAGGAGAGGAAGACACTCAACAAGATGAACTGGTGACCATAAAAGGTAGATTGACATGGTGATTGGGCTCCAGTATATCAGAGCTGGTGCGGATAGCACAGGAGAGGATTAGGTTCAGATCTACTGTTCATAGGGTCTCTGTAAGTCACAACGGACCTAATAATAACAACAATGGGCTAGGAACAAATCACATCAGCTGCTAAGGGTCAGGCTGGATATAATCTAATTAAAAAGAAAAAACATCTGGCTCTAATTAATAACATCTATGAACATCAGGATTGGTGGAAGATCTATTAACAATCTCCGTTATGCAGATGACACAACCCTGCTTGCTGAAACTGAGAAGGACCTCATGCACTTGCTGCGAAGGGTCAAGGACTGCAGCCTTCAGTATGGACTAAGGCTCAATGTCAAGAAGACAAAGATTCTCGCCACTGGACCAATTAGCAGCGTCTGGATGGATGACGAAGAGATTGAGAGTGTTCACAGCTTCAGTTTGCTCGGCTCCACAGTCAACACTCTTGGCACCAGTAGTCAGGAAATCAAAAAACGTATTGCGATGGGAAAGTCTGCTGTTAGGGACCTCTCAAAGGTACTCAGGAGCAACAGTGTCTCTCTGCAGACTAAGGTGCGCCTGATAGAGGCCATGGTATTTGCAATCACTTGTTATGCATCAGAGAGTTGGACAATGACTAGGGAGGACAGAAGGAGAGTGGATGCTTTTGAGCTGTGGTGCTGGAGATGGGTACTGAGTGTACCATGGACTGCCAGGAAAACAAAGAGATTCATCTTGGAGAGGATTAAACCAAGCTACTCCTTGGAGGCAAGGATTCTGGGGCTTCGTCTGACATACTTTGGACATGTTGCCAGGAGGGACGGGTCCTTGGAGAGGGACATCATGCTTGGGAGGGTGGAGGGACAGCGCAGGAGGGGAAGACCCTCTATGAGATGGATTGATTCGGTGACTGGGGTAATCGGGATGGGTGTGTCAGAGGCGGTGAGGTTGGCGCGGGATAGAGCAGGGTTTAGAGCTGTTGTGCATAGGGTCACTATGAGTCAGAAACGACTTGACGGCACATAACAACAACAACAACATGATTTTGACTAATCAAGCATAGTCAAATGCTGGCTTATTTTCTTTGACTTATAAAGCTTTTGAGTAATTTATTCTGCTAAAAGTGTACATTAACCTTAAAATAAAAATCTTACCCTTCTGGGCACTAAAGGCTACAGTTTCCTCTAATAAATCAGTGTGTTGGAGTGGATTGGGTGGAGTAACTTGTAGTGAGTTCAGTGAAACGCTCCTATGATCATTCTGTTTCTTTACTACACCTAATCACTCTATGTGTACCTTTAGTAAAAGCTTTCTTGGGTTTTACAAGTATTTACAGCTCCCCCCTTACTTTTTTTAAAGACACTGAAGATTAAATACCACTAAAGAAATGAAGGTGGAAAAAAAATTTTTAAATCCATTGATCTACTAATGTTACTTGCCCTAGAATATCCAGATTAATATAATAAATTACCATTCAGTTATGTGAATATTTTCCTTATCCCAGCCTACCTTAAGAATATCCTCCCAAAGGGCTGTTGTTTCTCTAACAGTACTTAATCACAGTACTTTGAGCATTCAGACTAAGAGGTAGGGGGAAACTTACAATATGATTGCATAGAGAAGCTTATGGGATTATTGTGAGGATATTTGTATCCCTAAATAGTGATAAATTTATTAACAGTTTATACATGAACTCTTCCTGCTCTACTGGTTCCACAGAAAACCAGGGGGACTTCTGCCAACTGTCTCTGAGTGCAAACTGTGGTAAATGGAATGGGATTTGCAAGAACTCTAACATGAGCGGTAAAAAGAAAAGTAATTTGAACAAATGAATCATTACATTAAAACACATTTTTTCTTCTTCTGTCTACGTGTAGCCTGTTATTTTGCATGTACATGCGCTGATGTTCCACTTGTTATTGTTGTTATGTGCTGTCAAACTGAAGAGACTGAAAGCTGACCCTCCAAGTGGGTTTTCAGAGACTGTGAATAGTATAGGAGGAGACTGCTCACCTCTCCTATGGAGCAGCAGGTGGGTTTGAACTGCATGGTTTTGGGTCGGCAGCACAACTCCTTATGATTAGGCTAACAGAGCTCCCTGTTGTTTTTGCTATTGTTGTTATGTGCCACCGAAACAACTATGACTTACAGCAAACCTATTAACAAAGGTTCTGATCCTTGTTCTATCCTGAGACAATCTCACGATCTCTGATGCACCTGACCCCAATGCCACAGTCACTATGTCAGTCCATCTCATCTGGGGTCTTCCTGCGCTGACTCTCCACCCTTCCAAGCATGGTGTCCTTCTCCAAGGACTGGTCCCTCCTGACAAGCTGCCCAAAGTATGTGAGATGGAGCTTCAAAAACTTTGCCTCCAAGGAGCAACCTGGTTTCACCTTCTCTAGGACTGATCTCTTTCTTCTCTTGGCAGTAGATGATATGCTCAATACTTTTTTCCAAACCATTTTTCAAAGGCATCGATTAATCTTCTGTCATCCTTAGTCATTATCCAGCTATCAGAGGCACAGCAAACAACTGAGAAGACTTGGATCAAGCACATCTTAGTCTTTTTTAAAAAATTTTTTTTACTAGTTTATTTACAAAATTCAAATACATTGTTTTCAAGAACAAATTCTTTCTATTTCCCTCATCCCCACCCCACAAATTATACAACCCCATGATTAACACACACACACACACACACACACACACACACACACACACACACCTGTACATCCTCATCCCTAAGCTTCCAACCTCTCCCACCCCTTTTGGATTCTTAAACTCATTCTACAATAATGGTTTTATACACTATTTATTCTTGTGGGACTAGTTCACTCAGCATAATGCTCTCCAGTCCCTCCCAAGTTAGGTAGTGATTTACAAAATTATTGCTCCTGCATAGTATTCCATTGTGTGAATGTACCATAATTCTCAATCCATTCGTTTGTGGTTCGGCATTTTGGCTGTTTCCATGTTCTTGCAATGGTGACTAATGCTGCTATGAACACTGGTGTACAAATTGCCATTCATGCCTCAGTTCTCATTTTCTCAGGTTATATTCCAAGTAGTGGGATAGCTGGGTCATGTGGAATTTCTATGTTTAGTTTTTTGAGAAGCGCCAAACTACCTTCCAGAATGGAGAATGGCTGCACCATTTTACAGTCCCAGCAAAAATGTCTAAGAGTTCCTTTCTTGCCACATCTTCTCCAATATTTATTACTTGCTGCCCTGTTAAAACTTTGCCACTGTTTCTGGAGTAAGATGGTACCTCACTGTGGTTTTGATTTGCATCTCTCATTGCCAGTGATTTTGAGCATTTCTTCATGTGTCTGTTTGCTATTAGAATATCTACCTCTGTGAAAATTCTTTCCACGTCTTTTGCCCATTTTGTAATTGGGTGATCAGTCTTTTTCTTGTGGAGGCCCAAGAGTATTCTGTAAACTTCTGTTATAAGAGACTTGTCTGAGATGGTATTACCAAATGTTTGTTCCCGGTCTGTAGGGTTTTCTTTTTACCCTGCTGGGAAAAAGTTTTGATGCACACATGGGTTTAATCTTTAGAGGGTCCCATGCATCAACTTTTTCCTCTTCAGATTGTACATTTCTGGTTGTATTTGGCAGTCTCTTTATACCTTGGACTAGCACTTCTAAACATAATCCCAGTTTGTCTCTTATAAACATTACAGTTTTGGGCTTTACTTCCAACTCTTTGATCCACCTTGAGTTGATTTTTGTGTCTAGTGTGAGATGTGGATACTGTTTCAGCTTTCTGTTATCATTGCTCTTTAGTATTCTGGAGAGGTCCCTGACAGCAGATTTTCCCCAAAGTATTTCGTCTTTTGATCTCCTGACTACTGGTGCCAAGGATGCTGATTGTACATCCAAGCAAGACTAATCATTAACAACCTCAATCTTTTGTTCATCTTTGGCCTGGTGGTGAAGATCTTTGTTTTCTTGATTTTGAGGTGCAAACTATATTCAAAGTTGCAGACCTTGATCTACTACAGCAAACGTTTCAAGTCCTTCTCAGATTCAGCTAGCCCTTGTGTTATCTGTATAATGCAAGTTGCTGATGAATGAGTCTTCCTCCAATCCTGATGCCACATTCTTCTTCATAAAGTTCAGATTCCTGAATGATCTATTCATCATTTAGATTGAAAAGGTATAGGAAAGCATATATTCCTGCACACTCCTTTCTTGATTTTGAATCATGCAGTGTTCCTTTGTTTTGTTCGGAAAACAGCGTCTTGGTTTAGGTCTAGGTTTTGCATGAGCACAATCAAGTGTTCTAGGATTCTTAGTCTTCTTAATGTAGCTACAATTTGTCGTGACCCACACAGTCAAATGCCTTTTGCATATTCAATAAAACACAAATAGACACCCTCTGGTACTTCTGCTTTCAGTCAAAATCTGACATCAGCAATGATATCCTTACTGCCATGGCCTTTTCTAAACTCAGCTTATATTTCCAGCAGTTCTCTGCTGATGTACTGTTCTAGTTGGTTTTGGATAATCTTCAGCTAATTTTGTTTGCATGTGATACAAGTGATATTGTTCGATAATTTCCACATTCTGGTGGATTACCTTTTTGATAAAGGGAATAAACATATATCCAGAACTCCCCAGCCTGTATTTATTCAAAGACCTTTACTAACTAAGAAAGACAGGAACATAATTCAATTCCTGAGTCCAGTTTTTTTATCTAAATAACACTATACCCTAAAATTGTGCAAATAAAGTTGCATAAGGACCACTGGCCACAGTCTCCTATCCCAACTACACTAAGGAAGGTCATACAAATCAAGTCTGATATTCTATATCCACAGGTCAAGATTCAATGCTGTAAACTCACAGCTGATACCAGCTGATAAAAATCTTTTCCTCTTTCCCTCTGCTTTTTCCTTTAGATATTTTTTCAGTTGCAATTTTAATTCATCTGCAATTTCATATATTCTAAGGTTCTCATGAAGTACCCAGAATATAGAATTTAAGCGACTAATCCAAGATAGAATAGTTATCCACTCAGGTCTATGAAGAGGCAAATAATTCTTGCCTCTTTATTCATCAAATTGAAGGTTAGCTGAGAATATCAAGGAGAAAGAAAACAAATTGTCTACAGAATAGAACAAAAGACTCCTGTGGTGCAGTGAATTGTTTAATATGACTTTTCTGGCCAATGTCTTTATAACTCCCACCCAGGGACCAGGACACTATTGTTGTTAGGGGCTGTTGAGTCACTTCCAACTCAGAGCAACCCCAATGGAGAACAGGACACCGTGCCTGGTCCTGCACCATCCTCATAGCCACTGATATGCTTAAGCTCATATTTGTGTAGTCACTGTGTTGATCTAACTCACTGAGTCTTCAACTAGCCCTCTACTTTACAAAGCACAATGTCTTTCTCCAGGGACTTGGTCCTGCTAATTACATGCTCAAAGCACCATCTCTGCTTCTAAAGAATATTCTGGCTGCACTTCCTCCAGGACAAATTTATTTGTTACTCTGGCAGTCCATGGTATATATATTCAATACTCTTCACCAGCATCACAATTCAAAGGCATAAATTCTGTGGTCTCCTGTATTCATTGCTTACTTTTCACTTTCATATGAGATGACTGAAAATATTATGATTTGGGTCAAGTGTACCTTAGTACTTAAAGTGCTATCCCTGTTTTTCAACATCCTAAGAGATCTTCTGCAGCTGTGACTGAGTTGTTGTTGTTGTTAGTTGCCAGGAATCAAGTATGACTCACAGCAATCCTATGAACAACCCATCGGAGCACTGTCCTATCCTATGCCATCCTCATAATCTCTGACATACTCAAAGACATTGCCGCAGTGATGTGTCAACCCATCTGGTTGAGAGTCTTCCTCTCTTCTGTCACCCTTCCACCTTCCCAACATGATGGCCCTCTCCAAGGAATACTTGCTCCTAGTAACATGCCCAAAGTATGTCAGATGAAGTTTCACCATTTTTGCCTCCATGGAGCACTCTGGCTGCACCTTCTGCAAGACATATCTGTTTGTTCTCTTGACAGTCCATCAGATCTTCAGCACTCTCCTCCAACACAGTTCAAAGGTATTAATTGTTCTTTTCTCATCCTTACCACTGTCCAGCTCTCGAAAGCACAATAAGTGACTGAAAAACCCATGGCTTACCCTAAAGAAACCATAACTGTCTCCCAGGCAAATATATGCACACCCATGTGTGGTTTTGTTCACAACAGCAACCTAAGTGCCAATCAACAAACGAATGGATAGAGAAGCTGTGGTATATTCACACAATGGAATTCTACACTGCATTGAAAAACAAGGAACTCATGCAATATTATCCAAAATGGGTGACCCTGGAGGACACTATGCTGAGTGAACTATCTCAGTCACAAAAGGACAAATACTGCATAATGCCACTGTTATAAAACAGGACGGACATCAGGGTTGGGGTGAGACTGAGAAATACTGGATAAAGTATGTATACTGCATTCAAACAGATGAGGGAGAAAACAGTTTAAAAGCAATATATAATTGGGTATTATAGTCATGACAATAGTCCAGAATGAAGGATGCATAGTGGAATGTACTCAGGAAGAGGGGAGGGGGTTGGGGGCTGGAATTGTATACCAATGAAAGAATTTTTCTTTTACTTTCCAAAGAAAAGAGTGAACTCAGGGGGAAGGGTGGGCAGGGAGAAAAATACAACAATGAATTAATGGAAATCCAAAATCTTTGTAAACATTCATTAAAATAAATAAATAAAAATTTTAAAAAAGGCTATGGCCTGAATCTGGCATATCTTTGTCCTCAAACTGACATCAAGTAGGACCATGCAAATATGAGCTCTGGTGGCCAAGGGGTAAGGGTTTGGCACTGGTAACCCAAAGGTATGTGGTTCAAATCCACCAGCTGCTCTGTGGGAAAAAGATGGGCAATCTCCTCTCACTTGGTTAAACACTTCTGAAGACCTGAGGGAGGGTCAGCTATGGGTTGGTTCAAACTCAATGGTACACAACATGCAAATGTGACATCTTCATGGCACAACAAAGGGATTGGATGGCTTGTTAATAATATAAATAGGAGGGGAGCTCTGGTGGCCTAGTGGTAAGGAGCTGCAACTACAATCCCAGAGGTGCATGGTTCAAATCCACCAGATGCTCTGCCAGGGAAGGAGGGACAACCTCCTCCTGTACCAGTCAGATCTGATTTGACGGTACACTCACACAAAAATAATAAAATAAAATTTAAAAAAAATAATATAAATAGGGTAAATAGAACATTTTGGGTGGAATCAAATAAGATGTGCAGAATGCTAATATGAAGATTGGTCAGTTTTGCAGTTTGCCAGACTTAAATTCACCCATAAGCTGGGGTGAAAAATGGAGAGCTTGCACCACACACACACACACACACACACACACACACACACACACACACACAAAGAGTCTGAGAGTTGATCGCATCCTGTGGACTAATGATCCCTGGGCTGGAGCTTCCTTGATCTGCAGACCAGAGAAGAACATTGAGAGAAGAAAACAAGGGCAGCAGAGTCAGTGTAGGTGAAGAACCAGGAGACTACCATGAGACAGAGCTGTGAGTTCCCAGACCAAAGAGTGAGAAATCAGAATGTCTCTGGGGCAGGAGGCTGACTGGTGGAGAGGATGTGTTCAGTTATTTGTTGGGGAGCTAAGTTTGACAACTGAAAGAACTTCAGCTAACCATCTTTGAATCCAGGCTTGTGGTGAAGTGGGGTATAACTGGTACTTCAAAACAGCAGCTAAAAAGAACTTTGAAGGACTTTCCTTAAGAGGACAGAGCCAAGGGCTGGAGAGAGTCCTGCTTCAGCAGAGCTAAAAAGAGTTTCATACCACCTGCCAGAGGAAAAGGGCAGAGAAAAAGGCAAGAGGCTGAGGGCCAGAGAGAGAGGCTTGCCTTTCAAGATAGCTGAGAAGAGGTCATCTTGATTATATCCTGAGTCATTCCTGATTCTGAATTATACTGTGTTGCTGCTCTAAAAGGAAGCCCTAGTGGCCTAGTGAATAAGAATGGAGCTGCAATGCCAACCCAAAGGCACACAGTTTTAATCTACCATCTGCGCTGCAAGAGAAATAAGAGAAATCTCCTCCCATCTGATTCACACCCTCTGAAAACCTGCTGGAGGGTCAGCTGTGAGTCAGTTTCAACTCAGGGGCACATAGCCACTATGACTTCCCTAAAAACCACTGTAATAATGAGCATTGTTTGTGAGTCCTACCTGCCATTTTAACATATTCCTGAACTCAGCTGAGAAGTGCTAAGTGCCATGAGAGGACCGGCTGGTGCTGGAACTGGTATAAAGGCTCTGGAATGGGGGAAAGGATGGGCTGGGTGATAACAGGCATAGATCAACAGTGACTGATTGTGTGACACACAGTGTATGAGTGATTATATGAAGCACAATGTACATGAAAGATTGTACAAAACACAGTGGACATGGGGGAAGTACTGAGGGGAGAAGAATAAAATTAGGGGAAAGGCTGGGGGAGAATCAATAGGCTTTGGTTTACTGTTTCTGTTGGTAGAGATTGTCTCCCTCTGTGAAGTTAGTGGAGGGAAGACACCCTCCCCAAACACATGTTGTTTTTATAACTCCAAATGAAGAAAAAACACAGACAAAACAAAGGTTAAATAATCTTTAACCTTTAATCTTTATTGTTAAAGATTAAGAGCATAGGGAGTAAAGACGTGCAAAGGTCTTATGGAAATAACATTTAAAAACACAAGAGGAAGTAGGGGTAGAAAGCCCTCTGCAAAGATGGGAATATAGTTTATTGCCCAAAATGCTTTGGACTAGACTGACAACATGTATTACAGAACATGCTTCTGACTTTTTAAAATAGCCACTCTCTTCCTAAACTCTAAAATAGCAAAATAATCTTTAACTACTTTCCCTCATGACTTTCAAGTCACTGACCATGTCCTCCAAATTCATCCTAAGACCTATTTCTGGCATTAGAAAAATGTTAAATGCATCTGTATGACACATAGACAACATTTAAATTCATTTCTTTCTTTTCCATCCTCATCAACATTACCCTGGTAGAAGTCTTCATTCCCAGAGCTGGGCCAAATCAAAAGCCAGCTAACAAGACACCCATTTGTAAGTAGCTTGCTCTGTTCCATGTCTGCCACTGCTGCCCAACCCTCCCTACCCCATGACTTTGATCATGCATACTCTCTCAAACACCTTCAAAGTTCTACATTATCTCCAAGGAGAACTGAAACCATAAAAAGTCATTAATGTCTGGCCAACTTTGTGCAACTCATCTAACAATGGCGGATTCAACCCCAATTCAATTGATTTGTTCACTGTTTTCCAAACATACCTTGTACACTTTCACATCCTCACTTTCTCTCACATTGTTCTATCCACTCATTCTATGAAGTCCAGTTCAGTGACACATCTTCCATCAACCTCTCTCTGATCTTACTAGCTGACAAGCTTTCTCTCTTTTTTAAAATGTCAATTCACACAAAAAAAAGTCAATTCACGTTTGTTTTTTTTTATTGTATTAGAAGAATTTCATGAAACAACATACGAGCAAGAGCCTATGGTGATGAAAGAAGTAGTTCAGGCTGCTTTGAAGGACATGGCCAAAAATAAGGCTCCAGGAATAGATGGTATACCAATTGATATATTTCAGTTAACAGATGCTGCCC
>NW_006400028.1:521909-524332 GCF_000299155.1 Elephantulus edwardii
GCAGGAGAGGAAGGCCCTCTATGAGGTGGATTGATTCAGTGACTGGGATAATTGGGATGGGAGTGTCAGAGACAGTGCGATTGGCACAGGACAGAGAGGAGTTTAGGGCTGTTGTACATAGGGTCGCTATGAGTCGCAGGTGACTCGACGGCACATAACAACAACAACAACAACATTATTTTTACATGTACCGCCAAATCAGATCTGACTGGTACAGGAGGAGATTGCCCCCTCCTTCTCCAGCAGAGCATCTGGTGGATTTGAACCACGTACCTCTGGAGTTGCAGTGCAGCATCTTGCCACTAGGCCACCAGAGCTCCCTTCATGTATTATTTTTACTGTGCTTTTGTCAATTTAAACTCTTTTCAATTGTAATCATGAACTATTATGACAACTTTATTTCTTTCACATTTGTTTATGACTTCTTTCACCAATGAACCAGGAGCCAGGAAATGAAAAGATAAATTGCATTGGGAAAGTGTGCTATCAGAGACATCTCAAAAGTACTGAAGAGCAATGATGTCAGTCTGGAGACTAAGGTGTGCCTGATCCAGGCCATGGTCTTTGTAATTACTTGCTGTGCATCAGAAAGCTGAACAATGACTAGGGATGACAGAAGGAGAATTGATGTCTTTGAGCTGTGGTGTTAGAGAAGAATATTTAATATACAATGGACTATTAAGAGAACAAACAGGTTCATCCTGGAGAGGGTGAAGCCAGGCTCCTCCTTGGAGGCAAGGATTCTGAAGCTTCATCTGACATTCTTTGAACATGTTGTAAGGCAAGATCAGCCCTTGAAGAGGGACATCATGCTTGGGAGGCTAGAAGGACAACTCAAAAGAGGAAAACCCTTGATGAGATGGATTGATTCAGTGACTGGGGTAATGGGGGTAAGTGTATCAGAGACAGTAACATTGGAAAACCATAAAGCAGAGTTTAGGGCTGTTGTACATAGGGTCACTATGAGTCACAGGCAACTCGACGGCACATAACAACAACAACAACAACAGAACATAAAATGCACCTTTTGTACATCTATCAATACCTGTTGCAATACTTCATCTTCAGTTATTTTGAGATAATTACCAATTGATGTGGTCAGGACAAGTGATTTTCAATTCCCCATAGAAAGCAATGAATTAACACTTCTTAAAACAACAACATCTTTCTCTACATATATTTTTCTTGGGCAATTCTCTAATAGAAATTCTAGAAAAGCAACATAGTTAAAGGGGAAGCTTTTACTCAAACTAGCATTTACATTAAGTAGCCAAGAAATCAGACCACAGATTTCACTAAGAAGAAATAAAACACAGAGGGGTTATTTATATCATAAAGACAAAACTAAACCACACCCACTGCCACAGAATTGATTCTGACTCACAGGGGCTCCTGAGGGCAGAGAAGACCTGACCCACAGGATTCCAAGACAGTAAATCTTCATAGAAGCAGACTGTCTCATCTTTCTCCTGTGAGACACCTGAGAGGTCCAAACCATCTCCTTTTCAATTGGCAGATGAACGCTTAATCACTGTACCACCAGAGTGCCACATCATAAAGATGAGAGGGAATTATTTCAGATGATCTTGAATGAAAGTTCAAGTACCCAATCAGTTTCAACAGTCCTTCTTAGACAATGGAAATGAAGAGGAAGGAGATAATGTGAACTATGCATGGGCATATGTGTAGGAAAGTATAGAAAAACATACATACAAAAAACTTTATGAAGTACATACTGGGTGACTGTAAGACAGTAAAGATAGACTTAATTTTGAGCCTTCCAAATTCTAAGTTCTATGACCTTGCTAGTTACTCAAACAAATAAATGTATAAAGTTTATTTTAAAACAGAGTGCAAGAGAGACATTCAACCTAGGTTTTGAGAAAATGGTTCAGATGAAACAAAATTGTTGTTGTTGTTGTTATGTGCCATTGAGTCCCTTGCAACTCATAGCGACCCTATGTATGACATCCCTAAACTCTGTTCTGTCCTGTGCCAATTGCACCGTGTCCGGCACACCCATCCCGATTACCCCAGTCACTGAATCAATCCACCTCATAGGGGGCCTTCCCCTTCTGTGCTGTCCCTCCACCCTACCAAGCATGATGTCCCTCTCCAAGGACCTGTCCCTCCTTGCAACATGTCCAAAGTATGTTAGACAGAGCCTTAGAATCCTTGCCTCCAAGGAGCAGCCCGGTTTGCTAGATCCATCTTGAAGTATAATATTGTGAGTGACAGGATAATATCCATAAGCATACAAGGAAGGCCAGTGAATACCACTCTCATTCAGATATATGCACCAACAACCAGCGCCAAGGAAAAGGAGATAGAAGATTTTTACCAACTTTTACAGTCGGAGATCAATTAAACATGCAATCAAGATGCATTGATAATAATGGGTGACTGGAATGCAAAAGTTGGGA
>NW_006400028.1:524432-538073 GCF_000299155.1 Elephantulus edwardii
AGAGAAGAAGATTCAGTAGTTGGAAAACATGGACTCGGTGACAGAAATGGAGCTGGAGAGAGGATGACTAAATTTTGCACAATCAATGACTTATTCATTGCAAATACGTTTTTTAAGAGACATAAACGCAGGTCATATACACGGACTTCACCTGATGGTATGCATAAGAATCAGACTGATTACATCTGTGGAAAGAAACAAAATTATGAACGGGAAAAATACATCAAAGAAGCATTTAAGACATTACAAAAATTTTTTTCTTTGTTATTAAACAAGAAAAATATTTCTTTCATGTAGAGTAAATTGCAAAGTAAAACTTTCAGAGGCATTCTTTTCTTTAGTAATTTCCTTTCTTTGTAAAAAGAACAAAATCTTTTTTGCTAATCATGGTGTTGGAGAAGAGCGCTGAATAACCCCAAAGACTGTTAAAAGAACAGACATATCTTGGAGAAAGTACAACCAGAATGCTCCTGGGAGGCAAGAACGGTGACGTTTTGTCTCATATGCTTGGGAATCTTGTTAGGAGAGGCTAGAGCTTGGAGAGAGCATCATGCTTGGAAAGGTGGAGGGTCAATGAAAGAGAAGAAGACCCTCAACAAGATGGACCCATACAATAATGGGTCTGTGGTCTGTGACAATGAGCTTTGGTTTGTCAAAGGTGATGATGGTGGCACAGGACAGGGCTGGGTTAAAATCTGTTGTTCATAGAGTCCCTATGAGTCGTACTCACTTTGATGGTACTTAGCAACAACAACACAATTAGACAAGAAAGTATTTCTCCAGTGCAGAGAACATATAAAGAAAATAATCGGCAGTAAAGTTCTAGAATAGCTGGGAACAAATATCTCATTCACAAAAGGACAAATACTGCATAGTACCACCGTTATAAAGCAGGTCTGACATGGCGGGTTGGGAGGAGAATAGGATAAGAGTGGACAGATATTAACCATTCCACTGGAACAGCTGAAGGTAAGAACTGTTTAAAAGGAATATGTGATTAGTCGTTATATGTACGACAACCCAGAAGAAGAAGTACACTGCAAAGAGGACTAGGGAGAAGGGGCAGAGGTAATTGTGCGACAATGAATGAATATTAAAAAAGCTAACTGGGGGAGGGGGAAGGGAGAGAGAAGGTAAAATGTATGACAATGAATGAATGAAAAATCTAACTTTTCTGTGAACTTTCATTAAAATCACAATTAAAATAAAAAAAATTAATTAAAAGAGTTTTAGAACAGCCAACCCTTCCCAATCTTCTGTATCTTATCCAGAAAATTGATATCTCCAGTTCTCTAGTTTATATGGAAACCAATCCAAAGGTATCTTTAAAGAAAAGAGAATGGTCATATATAGTATCCATACCTTTTCAACCTGTATGCAGAACAGATTATCCGAGAGGCTGGGCTCTATGAGGAGAAGTGTGGCGTCAGGATTGGTGGAGGATCTATCAACAATCTGCATTATGCAGATGACACAAACCTGCTTGCTCAAACTGAGGAGCACCTGAAATGCTTGCTGCAGAGTGTCAAGGACTGCAGCCTTCAATATGGATTAAGGCTCAATATCAAGAAGACAAACATTCTCACCACTGGGCCAACTGGCAGCATCAGGATGGATGGTGAAGAGATTGAGATTGTTAACTTTAGTCTGCTTGGCTCCACAGTCGACACTTGGCACCAGTAGCCAGGAAATCAAAAAACACATTGCGATGGGAAGGTCTGCTGTTAGGGACCTCTCCGGGGTACTGAAGAGCACTGATGTCACTCTGGAGACTAAGGTGCATCTGATACTGGCTATGGTCTTTGAAATCACTTGTTATGCATCAGAGAGTTGGACAATGATTAGGAAGGATAGAAGGAGAATTGATGTCTTTGAGCTGTGGTGCTGGAGAAGAGTATTGAATGTACCATGGACTGCCAAGAAAACAAACAGATTCATCCTAGAGAGGGTTAAACCAGGCTGCTCCTTGGAGGCAAGGATTCTGGGCCTTCATCTGACATACTTTGGACATGCTGTAAGAAGGGGCAGGTCCTTGGAGAGGGACATCATGCTTGGGAGGGTGGAGGGACGGCGCAGGAGGGGAAGACCCTCTATTCAGTGACTGGGATAATTGGGACAGGTGTGTCAGAGGCAGTGCGACTGGCACAGGATAGAGCATGGTTTAGGGCTGTTGTACATAGGGTCGCTATGAGTCGCAGTGACTTGTTGGCACATAACAACAACAGGGCTGAGTTAGTTCACTTAGCATAATGCTCTCCAGTCCCTCCCAAGTTAGATAGTAATTTACAAAATCATTGCTCCTGCACTGTGTGAATATGCCATAATTTCTCAACCCATTCCATTGTGGTTGGACATTTGAGCTGTTTCCATGTTCTTGCAATGGTGAATAATGCTGCTATGAACATTGGTGTACAAATCTCAGTTTGTGCCTCAGTTCTCATTTTCTCAGGGTATATTCCAAGCAGTGGAATAGCTGGGTCATATGGAATTTTGTGGGGAGGCAGGAGCAGAGGGGTGAGGATGGGGAGGGGCTTAATCATAGTATTGCATAATTTGATAGGTGGAGGGAGGGATGGGTAAAGAAAAGGGGAAGATACAGTGTGAAAACTATATATATATACTTATATACCTTGTAAGTAAATCAGTATAAATTTCTTTTTGTCTGACAAAGATAGTTTAATAGATATTGTTGTTGTGTACCATGCAATCAGAGCAAACTCACAGCTTACACCATAGAGGGTGTGTTCAAAGGCTGTAAATCACTCAGGAAGAGATTATCCATCTTTCTTCTTAGAGCAACTGGTGGACTCAAACTGCTTGCCTTTGAGTTGGCGATATAACTACTTACCTCCAGGTCACAAGAGCTCTCTACATAGACACTGTTGTTAGGTGCTGTAGATACAACTCAAGAGTCTCTATGACTCTTTGAACACCAGCTCTGAATCCTGTCCTAATTTGTATCATCCGTATCATTTCTGACCTACTAGAGCCCACTGCAGCAGTCACTATGTTAATCTATTTGGTTGAGAATCTTCCTCTCTTTCACTAACTATCAACCTTTCCAAACAAGATGACCATCTCCAGAAATAGTCTCTCCTAACATGCTCAAAGTATGTGAAATGAAACTTTGTCATCTTTGCCTGCAAGAAGCACTCTGGCTATACTTTCTCCAAGATATATCAGTTTGTATTTTTGGCAATCCACAGGATATTTAGTACTCTCCTCCAGCACTAACCTTAAAGGTACCAAGTATAAAAATTTTAAAAAAAGAAGAGAATGCCTTCTTATATGTGAGCAGTTCCCGACTTTACAACAAAATGCCCCTGTGCATTTTCACTGCCATCTTTCATTTTCTCTCACTCTCCCCCATCTGATGATTTCTCACATTCCCAACATCTTCCTCCCCAGCACAATACAAACTTTAAATGCCTTAATACCTGCAAGGCATATTTTGTAGAAACAAAGCATTTTGTCTCTTTAGTCCTTGCTAAAATCGCAGGAAATCTGAGACTTCTATAGCCAATGAGATTTCTGGGTCTCTGACCTTTGAGACAGGGCAACCACAATCATGCGTAACCTGATCAATTTTCCTCAGCAATTTAATAATAACACATTAATTCATTTGCAATTAAAAGCAGTTTATTCCACATATTTTCAAAGAAATAAGACAATAATATAAAATACAAAAGCCCGTTGTATTTTCCTTTTGTAAAGAATTCCTCCTGAAATAACATGCTAGCCATTTAGTACATTAAGCTTTAAGCATCAAGTGTGTGGAAGTTCAATCTTCACCTGAGAAAATAGGAATAGGTGAAATACAACTTTTCTTCATAGCTAACGTAGTTTTGATACCTTTTTAATCAAGTAATACCTAAAAATTAAAAGTAACATTTTAATTTTCATTTTTCCATCCTTCCCTAGTTTACTTTCTGATGGAAACACTAAGGATCAATTAAATATCCAAAATACAGAGGAAAATAAATGACATAGATCATAACCAAGATAATCGGTCCCTGGATAAGTAAACATCAACTATACTTCTCTAATGTTCTTACTCCCAAGGAATTCAAAGGATCTTTAGAGCATCAAAACCACATTAATCAGCAGAACTTGAAAGGATTCTGTTAATATGTCCTTAGAGGGACATCAGTGCTTTTCACTTCAATATCCTGGGGCAGGTCCAATGAACACAGCAGGTCCAAAGATGCCTCTTTCTACCACTATTGATGTGTGTAAAAGAGATCCAAGCCTCTCTACCTCACAATTAGTCATCCTACCTGTCATGGATTGCATTTTTATCCCCCAAAAATATGGGACCTCGAGATCCTGTACTGAAAATTTGCTAGACCCAAGAGAAGACTGATGCCAAGATATATGGGAATCTCCAAGAACTGCAGGACCCACAGATGTAAAAAGGAGACAGACTCTTCTCCCAGAGTCAACAGAGACAGAAAGCCTCCCTTTAGAACTGGCACTCTGAGTTCAGACTGCTAGCCTTGTAAACTGTGAGAGAATAAATTTATGTTTGTTAAAAGCCATCCACCTGCAATATTTCTGATACAGCAACACTAGATAACTAAGACAGAATCTAGTTCTAGAAGTGGGATGTTGCTCTAATAGATACCTAAATGTGGAAATGACTTTAGAATTGAACAATAGCTGGATACTGGAAGGTTTTTAAGGTACCCGGTAATAGTACGACTCGATGGCACATAACAACAACAATAATAGTAAATTGAGTTCTGCTGGCCTAGACAAGTGGTTCAAGTCCATCTGCTGCTCCACAAGAGAAAGACGGCCAATCTCCTCCTATGCAAATCATAGCCTCTGAAAACCTGCTGGAGAGTCAGGCAGGTATGAGTTGGTTCCTACTCTACAGCTGACAGTAATTAATAGTAAAAAGCCTTGACTGTCTTAAAATGCTAGTAAAATTAGGGACATCAAAGCCTCAGAAGAAGTGAGGAGAGTTGTTAACACTGGAGATAGTACAGATAGTGACAAGATGGGGCAGAGGCAACAAGATTTCCCATTAGAATGGAGTATATTTCAAGGAATCTAGGTTTGCTGATACCACACAGGAAGAGAGTTGAGCAACTTCTAGCCAAGACGTGCAGAGTAGAGCACCCGTGAACACTAACTAAAGAGTTAAAGAGCTTCTGGACACTTGCCTGATAAAGGCAGAGACAAGGTGCATATGAAACAGAGCGACCTCAGTCTAAAGGGCAGGGCCACCAGCCCTGTGGTCTCACTGGGTCAGACCATGGCTTCTAGTGTTTCAAAAGGTGGGTCCACAGTCTCTTTAGTTTCAAAGAATCAGATCTCCACGTCATCCTTACTATTCACAAATGTCACAGAGATGGGGCCAGATCTGATACCCAAAGTTGAAGGGACAAGGCTGCCAAGCCAAACAGGCAAAACAGATCTTCTGCTAGGGTCAAGGAGCTGGAGGTTTCCACTCAGTTGGACTAGGAGAATGGAGCCATCCAAACATAGCCGTAGGCCTAGATGACGGAGTTAAAATTCAACATTCAGAGTCTGGAGGGAAGAATTATTGCCTGATGGTCTCAAAGAACAGAGGATTAATTTTAAGTCTTGGAGCTAAAGTACATTTATTCTGCTCATTTTCTGGACTTGCTTGATGCCCACATGCCTTCTTTCACTCCAATTTTTCCAATGTGTAATGGAAATGTCTACTAGTGTCTGTTCCACTACTATACTTGGAAAGTAGATAACTTGTATTTTAGATTTCACAGGTTTACAGAAGAGGAATTTTCTCCCAGGATGAAATTTGGACATGGAGCTGATTTCATTCTTCCAGGGTAATATGATGAGGTGAAAGTGTTCTCCAAGTGGCCAAGACATGAATCTGGGGGGACAAGCAGTAGAATGCCACAGATTTAATTACATCTCTTCAAAGTATCAACATGGCTGGGGCATGATTCTCAGTGGTTTGACAGTTATATACAAATATAATCACATACCCTGACATGATATGATCTGATTAGTCAATTAGTTGTAAAAAGAATAAAGTGGGAGATAACAGCCTTATTCAAGACACAGACCTGATGTTTTAAAAGTGGACTATGACCTGCATCACTTTTCTCTTACAAGAGATAAAAGGAAAGAAAGAGAAGGAGAGGCCTCAGTACCACTAAGAAAGAAGAAGTAGAAGCAGAGTACATCTTTTGGACCTGTAGTCCCTTTGCTGAGAACCTCCCAAACCCAGTGGAAGACAGATGCCAAGACATATGGAATAAAAGCCCACAGATATTGAAAGGAACCTAAGTCTTTTCTCTAGGACTGATAGAAGAATATTTCCCATAGAGATGTCATCCTGAATGTGGGCTTCTAGCCTCCTAAGTTGTGAGAATAAATTGGTTTGTTAAATTAATTCCTTTATGTTATTTCTGTTAACAGCCACTCTAGATAGCCAAGGCACCATCTCAATTAATCCTTTCTAGGATCACTAGAGCCTCAGTCCTAAAGTGTTATCTCTTAGACCCTCTCAGGCTCATAGATTTTATTTCACTCTACTTTCCTTAGAATAACACATCTCCATCCATTTAAGGAAATCTTACCTATTATTCTTTTTCACTTTTGCTCTTCTAACCCAAAAGCCTTCCAGAACTTTCTCAGCTTCAATTTACAACTAGCTCTTTCAGTACCAATCTTGAGCAAGCTTGCTTCTTTTGTGAGTCTTAAACTAATTTAAGCCTTACATGAGAAAAAAAGTCCAAGTGAGAGTGTTGATAATCCCCCTTTTATGACCTGTGCTGGAAATGTGAAAGCATGTATAACTAAGTTTCTCCTTGAAGGCTAGGATTTTAAAGATCCATCTCACATACTTTGGGCATGTGGCCAGGAGAGACTGATCCCTGGAGAAGGACATCATGCGTGGAAGGGTGGAGGGACAGTGCAGGAGAGGAAGACCCAGGATGCGATTAATTGATATAGTAACTGAGGCAACGAGGGCTGGTGTGTTGGAATTAGTGAGACTGGCTCTGGACAGGGAAGGCTTCAGAGCAGGTACATCAGGTAACTATGGGGCAAAGGCAACTCAACACAAATAACAACAACTATGAGCAACTGTGTGCACTCGTGTGTATTTGTGTGCATACATGTGTGCACATATACAGCACATGTATATGTAAACAACAAAATATGATGACTTTTTAAAAAGTAGTTAGAGTAGCTCCAAAAGGAACACAAGTATGTTATATCACTGCCTAGGTGCACATATTTATTTACTTCACATGTGTATTGATACAGCTTCTGTTCATTTACCCTAATCCTTCCTGTTGCCAAAATGATCTCTTTCAAAGGCACTTCTGCCCTCCCTCAGCCTATCCTAGACTCTTTCATTATGCCCACTCACTAAGATAAGTTTTACTACCAAGGATAATGATAATTTCTTAAAATAAAACTGAAATAGTTCCCATTACTTGGTCATATGAACATGAGAAGACAACACCACCTAACAGAAAATATCTTGAAGAAAGAGTCAACCAACGTGGGTACTAGTTTCTAATCTACTACTTAATAATCATATTGCTCTGGACAACTCTCTTTGGTTCATGAATAATCAAGTTCCCTCATCAGTAAAAAAAGGCAGAATCTTTATCTTTCTAACTCAAATAATGATAAAAGGATTTTTATTGTGTCTGACAAATGTTGCTACATGCTATCAAGTAGGAAATGACTCAAAGCTGACCCATAAGGAGTTTTCAAAGGCTATGTAAACTGCATAGGAGAGACTATCTTTCTCCAGTAGAGCAGTTGGTAGGTTTGAACTGCTGGCCTTCTGATTGGCAGTGCAACTTCTTACCAGTAGGAGCTTCCAAATACAAAGTAATAATTATCAAAAGTAGATGATTAATCATGAGACCTAAACACAGTCTTTTCAAGTAAAGTAATTAAAAAAGTATTAAATGAGAAATATTTTAAAAGGTGCTGAAGGCTAAAGCAATTCCAAACCTTTATAGTCAATTATCACAATTCAAAAGTCTAACTCAAGTAAGAATAAAGGTGAGTCTTAGCCCTTGGGCCCATTCCACATTCAGTTTTCAGGCTGTAGCTAGAAACAGTCCAGTTGCCTGATGATGAGTGCCAGAGGCCCTTTTTGGTAGAGTCATATTCTAGTGCAGTGTGGGAATCAATGAAGAAGGCAATAATTTGGTAACAGTATTTGCACTGTGGAAGTCGATGCCAGTGTAGCAACTGAATAAGAATTTCTTTCATCTTTTAAGTCCATGTTCATGCAGATCAGGGGACCTGTAGATTCCATCCTCTTTGCCAGACTGGAACTAATGCAACCTTCTCCTTTTCAGAGGACTAAAATTTAACATAGCACATATTTATCAATACACAGATAAATATACCCTAAGCCTTTAAATCCCAAAAGGGGAAGGACCTAATATATATTGAAGTTCTGTATGTCAAAAACCATAAGGAAACAGAGATTTCATTTAATTCCTACAAACACCCTGCAAGGTACGTAGTATTACTCTTATTTTTATAGATGAGAACACTGAAGCTCAGAAAGATTAAATAACTTGTCCAAGGTCACAAATATAATAAGTAATAGAGTCAGAATTTGAACCTAGTTTTATCTACATGCAAAATGCATACTGCTTTGTACCTGATCCTAGGACCATTACTCACAATTTTTGCTATGCTTAAACTTATTGCTGTCATCACTGAATTGACCTGATCTCCTTCAAGGTCTTGCTCAGTTGGATGACCATTCACTTTTCCAAGCATGATGTCCTTTTCTAGGGATTGGCTCCTCTTTTTTCAATTTTATATTAGTTTCCTTACAAATTTTGTATACATTGTGTTTCACACTATTTTTCATTCACATTGTGTTTCATACAATCATTCTCATTCATTATATTTTATAAAATTAATCACCAGTGCCCACTATTATTCTGTCTTTTCAGGTCCCCACTGAAAACACAAACTTTCACAGTTTGGTGAGTGGAGGGAGGCGGTAAAGGAAATGGGGATTGGCTCATCTTGGTAACATGTCCAAAGTAGTTGAGATGAAGTCTTACTGTTCTTGCTTCAAAGGAGAACTCTGACTGTACTTCCTTTGAGATAGATTTGGTTATTCTTTTCCAGTGAATGCTATATTCAATACTGTTCACCAATACTACAGTTTAAAAACATAATTAAAAAAAAAACAACCAACACACCAAACCCAACCCTCATACTGTTTCTGACCTTTTCTTTGAAATGGTGTAACTGTGGTAACCTTCTTGGGTCTTTATTTCATCTTATTTCCTGAGAGAGTACCTTAACTGTATGTCCTGGTTACGTCTCTACAACTCCAAGGACAAACAGATAAAAATTTTCCAGAAGTCCTCCTTTTTGTCTTTTCTTCTTCTATACTTATTCTCATTCCCATATAAACTATTTTTCTTGGGTTTTGGTTTGCTTTTTTTTAAAGGGTGAAGCACTGGACTTAGACCTAATAGTCTAGTCTGCCTTCCATACAACATTTCAGCAATAAATAAATAAATATAAAAGGTGAAGTTTCCATTTCTTTCCTGTAACACTTTTGCTATCGTTTTTTAGCACAGAATTATGTTCTAAGCTGATTGTTGCTACTTCAGAAAAGTATTAATGCTTAGTATAATGCTTTACACACGAGATACAGAACATCTGTAGACTTACTGATTTTTTAAAAGGACATGCAATATATATATATATATATATGTTGTTGGTTATGATTGTTGTCAAGTCGAAATGGACTCAAAGCTGACCTCTAATGGGGTTTCAGAGGCAGTAAATTATGTGGGAGCAGAATGCCCACTTTTCTTGTGGCAGTTGGGGGATTTGAACTGTGTTCTTTGGGGATGGTAGCATAACTCTCTACCCACACAGTCACTAGATTGCCCCTTACATTCATGTGTGTAAATATGTAAATGATTCCACATTAAAGGCAGCTGTTTTGCAATTTAAGATTACAAAAAAGATAAACAGAAACACATGTAAAATCTAAGTTTAAAACCCTAAATAACGACTGAACTGTGATGTTGAGAATTTATAAATCTGATTTAATTTTTTTAGATAATTTGTTGCAAGTGTTTCTTGTCCTCTCCACAGCAAAAAAAGACTTAACAAATACAAATACAAATACTTTGCTTACATTGATACTATTCTGGATGACTTTCCTCCCTGGCCAGTTATTTTTATATAAATTAAAAATTTTCTGAAATAAGTATATTATTTTTATAACTATTTTTTTAGTATATATCACACTAAACTTTGTATTTTTAACACAATAAAGTGTGGGTTTAAAGAACGTCTTAAATATATATAATTTATGGAAATAAAGTATTCATTAATTAATTAATGCCATGTGTCTGCCGGAACAACTTATTACATAATATTCAGTGTATTAAAAATAATTATATTTTCACGGGATTTTTTTTCGTTGCTGTAGATGGTCATGGGGGGTTTTGTGTAATCTCTGTGAAACACTGATTTTCAACCTTCTCTTGTTATCCAGACAAGAATGACATTTGCCCCTGTATAGTCTGAATTTATAAGGCTTTTAACTCATGTATGTTTCTTTTCTAAGCATATTAAAGTGCTTCAGCCACAGTAGAACTCAAATGGAATGAGTTCTCTATCACTGGAACTACATGGTAGTAAATCCCTATCAATGGAAATAGTCAAAGCAAAGATTTCTCACGAAAAGGATTCTCATGTTGGACAAGTGGTTGCACATGCTGAATTCTACAGTCTCCTTCCTGTTCTACGATTTTAAAATATTTTTTAAAACAAATAAATCTATTTTCACCATACCATCACTTACTAGCCTCTGTTGTACTGAGTCTCTTTCACTGTTCAAATCAACCTCAGAAAATGCCCTTCTGATCCAGCTTAACTTAGCAAGCTATCTAATTATAATTGCTTCTTGTGGAGAACAAACTGCCATAATATTAACAGTTTCCTGCTATTTGAAGTTACTGAAATGTGCTGAAGCAATGAAGTCAGCAAAATGTCTTTTATATGGATCTGATGCAGTCTGTAACACATTATTGCCACGAGGGACAGCTAAAATGAAGTTATGTAGGAGTAACAAAATAAGATAACTAGGCATTTAAACTCACATAAAAACCCAGATGTGCATGCACACACACACACACACACACACACACAGAAGAAAATCTGCTTTTAATAAATACAAAGAAAAACCCAAATCAATTGCACACTTTCCCTCAAGGTTGTTAGAGGAGCTGTCCTTTCAGCACCACAGCAAGAACTCCTAAGCAGAGGCTCAAAACTGAGCCACAACCAAAATTTGTGAAGGGTTCCACAAGGAAAGCAACAAGCAACTGTGTGGTTATTTGTGAAAAGTGTTATTTGTTAAAAGTACGCAATATTACATTTCATTAGCTTTTACTAACCTAAAACACCCCATATGTTTTGTTAAAAATCACAAAACCGAAAATAAAAACCAAAGGCATATATTAAGTCATCCCCTTAAAACTGAATCCCAGAAACAAAGTCTTGGCCTGCATCATTAAGATTTGATTTGCAATACCCACCATGGGCTCTACTAAGAAACACAGTATATTTGCATATACCCTAATCAGATGTTCAGAGAACACAGGACATGCATGCAGCCCTCTCCAAGGAGATCTTCGATTTCTAGGACACAGAATGCTCACTGCACACCAAACCATCCCTCCCAAGCAATCAAATTCTCTTTCAGGGAGAACTGAAGGCCTTATGGGTCATGAGTTCCAAAGAAAAGACTCTGCAGTATTTCAAGAACCAGGTTACAGACAATGTGATACAGAGCTTTCAGCATTTTAAGTCAGATTCTCCTGAAATTCCTGCTAGAATAGTACCAACTGGTAATGTTATCCAGCCATTTGCATTACACATCAAAAAAGAAACCCCTTCAGATGTTTAATGATATGGATAAAGCCCCCCGCATATCTGCTAATGCATTTGGAGAAAAGAGAAGTAGAGAGAGATTGTGAAACAGTTAAAAAAAAAACAAACCCCTACCACACCCGAAATCTCACTTAGAAAGCTCAAATACCCACCCCCCCCAGCCCTCACACAGCTACCTCTGTAAAGGTTCTCCAGGTTTAAACTTGAGAAAACAGTTATAAAAAGCACTCTCTCTTTTTGCCCCCAAAGCCCTCACCCACACTTCCTCCTTCATCCCTGCTTCTCCGATGCCCACTGTGCATTAAAAGCAGTTTCCCCTGTGTGGTGGAGCTTGCTCCATGCTAATTATTTCTCTCCCCTCTGAATTCAATCAGATGCAACTGCAAAGTTTCTTTTCTCGCGCCCCCCCCCAACCCCCCAGATGACATTCTATTATTATTAATACGGAGCGCAATCCTGGAACCTCCAAACCGAAAATAAATTTTCCCATGCTCCAAAAACTGCAGTGTAAGTGAGGAAGAGGGCACAGGGTGGAGTAGTTGCAAGGAATGCATGGTTTGAAGATTACCAGGCTGAAAAAAAACGATTCCCACTCCAACCCTCCTCAAATCTAAGGACCCTTAAGGAGTCTCAAAGCCCTAGTTAACCCCCTGGAAAGTTAACTGCCAAGTCTCCACCGGTGGTTGCTGCCAGCGTTGAGGCTAGAGCGACCAGGAGAAATGCAGAGGGCTTGCAGTCCCCCCACGATTCCAAGAGAGAACTAGAGAGAAGGGGTCCAAGTCTGTGGAGTGGACTATCCTGTAACCTCAGCGCTCACAAGAAGCCCAGGGTGCTGCTGCTGCCGGTGGTAAGGTGGAGGAGGGAAGGGAGCGAGGAGGGGAGGTACAAGCTCTGCATCGGGTAGCGTGGGGGTGGGGGTGGGGGAAGGGGATATTCTGAAAGTGATGTACTCCCCAATGCAGGAATCCTAGCCTGCCGAGGAAGGTCCCGATGGCGGGGGGGGACGCACACAGCCCCTGAGCACCTTGTTGGGCAGGGGCGGGCGCATCCGAGTAAAGGACAGGGAGAGTCCGAGCTGTCCAGAGACAGAGAGCTGTCCAGAGCCCCTGGCTCCTGCAGTTGGTAACAATCAGGAGCCCAACGGGGAGACAGATGAGCAATAAGACATGGGGGAGGGAGCAGAGGTGAGGGGCTGCTGTAAGAACCTCCTTACAGCGCTGCCCTTCCCAATGCAGACCGGCTAGGAGTGCTAGCTTGGGGCTTGCACCACCGAAGGGGCGATGAGGCCAGGCCCGTACCCCGCAATGTAGTCAGGAGACAAGAAGAACGAGGGTGGAGGCTGGTGGTCCTCAACTCAACTAAGGAATCCCTAGTTAACAAGGTAAAGAGAAGCAAGACTTTCAAAAACATTTGTCCAAAACAGGGAAAGCAGCAACCCGATGGCCCTCTGAGCCCCGCCGCGCACTCTGCGGCAAAGCCCCTGACAGGAGATGGGTGACACCCGCTCAGAGGTCCCGAGGAGAGAAGGGTAGCCTGGCAGGCGAAGAGCAACGCCGGAGCGGGGGCTCAGGGGGGACTTACGGCAGCTGTAGCGAGGGAGGCAGCGACGGCCCTAGCGCGGGGCCCGGGAGGCGCGGCCGGACTGCAGAGGCACCGAGGCTGCGGCGGGCGGGACTGCGGTGGGCGCCATCTTGGAGCGCTCCCCGCGCCCGCCCCCCGCGCCGCCCG
>NW_006400028.1:538272-571311 GCF_000299155.1 Elephantulus edwardii
ACTCACCCCTGCCGGGCGCGCCCACTCGCCCGCCGCGCACCGCGCTACCTGTCCGCCCGCTGGCTGCCTCTCAGGCCGGAGTCCCCGCGCCGCCGGGACCGGATCCGGGGTGAGGGATCAGGGCGCCAGCAGGGGGCGCCGCGCTGGAGCAACTCGCGAGCGTCCCCGGGCCCGCCTCCGACGCCCCCGCCGAGCCGCGCGGGAGGGGCACCCGGCTGAAGGCCGGCACGTGGCTGCGAGACGCCAGCGGGCGGCCGGCCAGCATCTGGGCATCTAAAACGGAAAGGTGTTCTGTGGACTCGTAAATACCAAGTCTTACCTTTCTTCTGAATAGCTGTCATAGAAGGAAATGCCCGTTATATTGCAATGCTCAGTTGTTGGAGTTTCTACTGTAAACACAAAGAACTCAGTTTGCATGATCTTTGGCCATCTGAAAGATGCTGAGGTCTGTCAGTATGTCTGGCAGTATGATTCGTGGGCAGGACTCTGGCCTGAGGATTCTAGAGATTTTGCTTCCACGACCATTCCTGCTCCACTGAGCAGCACCCAACTCTGAAATTATTTAGAGGTTCTCTTAATCTTTTAAAATCTTTGTATGTCTAAAGTAGCTCTAGTGGCCTAGTGGTAAGAAGCTGCGTTGCCTATCCAAAGGCACGAGGTTCCAGCCTACCATTTGCTCCTCGGGAGAAAGATGGGCAGCACCCGCCCCCCCCCCATACGATTTACTGTCTCTGAAAGCCCGCTGGAGGTTCAGCAATAAGTCGGTTATGAATCGGTTCTGACTCAATAGTTATCTAACAACAACAAAGTTGGCACAAGCACTTCAACTACTTTACACTTGCTTACCATGATCTTGATAGTGAATGCAAGAAAATTGTTGATCCATTCATATATCAGCGGCAATTAGCTTTTTTCCAGTTTGTGGCTATAATAAGGAATAAACAGTTTGTATGCAAGTCTTTATAATCTCATATCCTTTGGTTTCATTTGGGTTAAGATATCACTAGGTCTAGAAAAACTAGGTCCATTGTAATTTCGCATGTTATTATTGTTTGTTGTTAATGTGCCATCGAGTCACTTGCTACTCATAACAACCGCTGCTTAATCTAAATTGGTACCTTTGAATTGTGGTGTTATACAACAATAGGTCTGTAGAGTTCATGAGTGTTGCAACACTTGGCTATTAATTGAAAGGTTGGCCATTTGCATCTACTTAGAAGCTCTTCAGAAGAGACTACTGGTGATGAACGTCTGAGAATTTAAACATTGAAAATCCTGTGGAGTTCTGCTCCATGAGTTAGCGTCACTATGAGTCACTATGAAAGACAAGGAACTGGATTTTTAAAAAATTGGTATGTAGTATTTTCTGTTATGGTTTTGCTTCATTTATTTGACATCTCTCAATCTTCTTTTGTGAAGCATCTGTTCAAGTCTTTCACTAATTGTTGAAATCTGGTTTTCTTGTTACTGAGTTTTGAAAGTTTATATATTTTGGACATGAGTCTCTTATGTAATATGTTACTTTCAAATGTTGTTCTATAATCTAGACATATATTTATATCCTCTTAACGATGATTAGAAGTATTTAATTATTTTCAAGTTCAATTTATTAATTTTTTCTATTGTGGATCATGCTTTGAGAGTTATATCTAAGAAAGAAGGGTGTTACATCTAAGAAATTACTGCCTAACTTCAGATTATAAATATGTTTTGCTACGTTCCTTTTATAATTTTTATATTGAGTTTGTAATTTATTTTAAATTAATTTTTTATGGTTTTATTTTTTTGTTTCATTTTGGTTTGGGTTTTTGGCATGGCTATCTAGTTGTTCTTGACTATTTGTCAAAAAGATTTCTCCACTGATTACTTTTGTACCTTTGCCCAAAATAAATTAGCCATACATTTAATGGTCTATTTCTAGACTCTATTCTGTTTCATTGATGTGTCTATCTTGACGCTTGCCCCATACTGTCCCTATTGCTCTAGCTTTATAATAAATCTTCAAGTCAGAAAATTTAAACCCTTCAACTTTGTTCTTCTTTTTTGTTATTAAATTCTAGATCTTGTATATTTCCATGTGAATTTTAGAAATCAATTCTACCCAAAAAAGATTTGATCAAGACTATATTTGATAATAGCAATCTGAGGAGAACAGCCATCTTAACAAAATTGAATCTTTCATTCTATGAAGATGGTCTTTCACTGCATTAATTTCCGTTCTTTTTTTTTTAGTGATGTTTTAAAATTTTAAGGATACAGATTGTCTAGTTTTCAAGGACTACCATAACAAAATACCACAAAATGGTTGGCTTTAAAGAACAAAAATTTATTTTCTCACTAATTTTGTTTCATTCTGGAGGCAAGAAGCCCATACCAGGATATTGTTGTTCTTTTTAGGTGCCATTGAATAGACAACAACTTATACCAACCTCATAAACAATAGCAAGGGAACACTGCGTGGTTTAAAATCAGGAAGAGTGTGTGTCAGGGTTGTATCCTTTCTCCAAACCTATTCAATCTGTATGCTGAGCAAATAATTTGCAAAGCCGGACTCTGTGAAGAAGAATGTGGCATCAGAATTGGAGGAAGATTCATCAACAACCTGTGTAATGCAGATAACACTGATTTGTTCGCTGAAAGTGAGAAGGATATGAAACCCTTGCTGTAGAAGATGAAGGAGGTATGGATCATATCACAACATCAGGCTTCTGGTATGGATTACATCACAACATCAAGAAAACAAAGGTCCTCAATATAGGACCAACAGTCAGTATTGTGACAGATGGGGAAAGGATTGAAGCTATCAATGATTTCATCTTCCTTGGATAAGTAATCAACGTCCTTGGTAGCAACAGTCAGGAAATCAGGAGACATAGTGTATTGGGCAAGTCCACTGTCAGGGACCTCTACAAAGTGCTGAAGAGCAATGATGTAATTTTGGAGACTGAGGTGCGCCTGATTCAGGCCATAGTCTTCTCAATCATCTGGCTTACATCAGAGAGCTGGACAATGAATAGGAATGGCAAAAGAAGAATTGATGCCTTTGAGTTGTGGTGCTGGAGAAGAATACTGAATAACATATTAACTTCCAAAAGAGCAAACAGATATGTCTTGGAAAAGGTGCAGCCAGAGTGTTCTTTGGAGGCAAAAGAGGTGAAGCTTCACCTTTCAAACTTTAGACATGTAAGGAACATCATGCTTGGAAAGATGGAAGGGCAGGAAAGGAAAGGAAGACCTCCAACCAGATGGGTTGGCATGGTAACTTCAGCAATGACCTCAAGTGTATCAGAGATGATGAGGATGTCACAGGATAGGGCAAGGTTCAGGTCAGCTGTTCATAAGATTGCTATGAGTCATACTCAATTCAGTGTCACCTAACAGCAGCATAAACAGCAGATCTGAACCTCGCTCTGTCCTGAATATTTCCCATGATCTCTACCAAGCTCCAGCCCATTGTTGCAGTTAACTGTGTGAATTCATCTCTTTAAAGATCATCCTCTCTTTTGCTGACCTGTCTTTCCCAGCATGATGTCTTTTTACAAGGACTGGCCCCTCCAGACAACATGCCCAAAGTCTGTGAGATGAAGACTTACCATTGTTATCTCTGAGGAGCCCCTGCTTGCTCTTCCTCCAAGATGTATTTATATGTTTTTTTGGAAGTTCATAGGTTATTCAATACTGTTTGTCAACACCACAATTCAAAGACATCAATTCTTCTTCGGTCCTCCGTATTCATTGTGTAACCGTCAGATGCATAAGAAGCAATTGAAAATGCCATGGCTTGAGTCATTCACACCTTAGTCTTTAAATTGGCATGTTTGCTCTGATATCAGGATATTACCCATGCCAATCCTTCTGAGGGTTTGAAAGAAGAACTAGTTCTTACCTCTCCGTCTCTCTTAGTTTCTGGTGGCTTCCAATAATCCTGGGCTGTCATTTGCTGCTTTAGACTAAACATCCTGCATTGTCACATGGCATTTGTCTTCCCCACGTAACCCTCTTTGTCTCTTTTCCCCTTTTATAATACACCATCCGGAGGAGATTCAAGCTAGGACCGATCTACTCCAGTATGATTAACTGACAATATATTCTAAGAAAGATTCTATTTCCCCAAATATTCATATTTACAGATATAAGTTCAACATTTCAACACATTTTTCTGAGTGGAAGAAACATAATTCAATCCATAATACAAGTCTCTCCCATCTTTTGTGACATTTATTCCTGAGAACTTAATATTTTCATGCTACTGTATATTATTTTAAGAATCAAATTTTCAACTTTCCATTCATTTAAAAATAAATTTTCAACTTCCCATCAAAAGGAACTCTGATGGTCTAGTGGATAAGGAGTTACACCGCCAGGTCATATGAATTTACCAGCTGCTCAAGGAAAGAAAAACAAGCAACCTCCTCTCACATGGTTCACAGCCTCGGAAAAACCCACCAGAGGATCAGCTATGAATAGGCTCTGACCTGATGACACATAACAATAACAACAGTACATAAAAATATTTAGCTTGTATTTTTCTCTTAGGAAGCTTTGGTGGCCTAGTGAGTAAGGAGTTATGCTTACAACCCAAAGGCGGGCAGTTTGAATCCACTAGCTGCTCCACGGGAGAAAGATGGGCAATCTCTCAAGCAATTCACAGCCTCTGGAAACCCACTGGAGCGCCATCTATTTGTTAGTACTGACTCAATGGCACATCAACATCAACAATATAGTGAATTCATATCCTGGTACTTAGCTAATTTCACTTACTCTTTACAGTGTTTTTGTGTGTGTGTGCCTCATCATTTTCTACATTGACAATCACATAATAGACAAGCAGATTTATTTCCTCTCCTTCAACCTGGGTGCCCCTAATTCTTACCTGTCACACAGGCTATGACTTTAAGTATAATATTGAAAAGAAGTGGCAAAAGCCAACATCCTTATTTCTCTTCTTACCTTACAGGAAATCCTCACATTTTTCACTATTAAGTAGTGTAATATGGTGGTGGTGGTTGTTGTTGTGTGCCATCGAGTCGCTTGAGGTTCATAGCGACCCTATGTACAAGAGCCCTAAACGCCATTCTATCCTGTGCCAACCTCGCTGTCTCAAACACATTCATTCCCACCACTCTACTCACAGAATCGATCCATCTCATCGAGGGTCTTCCTCTCCTGCGCCGTCCCTCCACTCTCCCAAACATGATGTCCTTCTCCAAGGACCAGTCCCTCCTTGCAACATGCCCAAAGTATGTCACCCTCTCCAGGACAAACCTGTTTGTTCTCCTAGCAGTCCATGGTATATTCAACACTCTTCTTCAGCACCACAACTGAAAGGCATCCATTCTCTTTCTGTCATCCCTATTCACTGTCCAACTCTCCGATGTATAGCACGTAATTGCAAAGACGATAGCCTGGATAAGGCGCACCTTAGTCTCCAGCTTGACGTTGTTGCACTTCAGTATTCTTGAGAGGTCCCTCACAGCTGACTTTCCCAATGCAATTCATCTCCTGATTTCCTGGCTGCTGTTACCAAGAGTGTTGACTGTGGAGGCATAGTAATAGTAACATCTTCAGAATCTAACTTCAGGAGGATAATGCTAATCAAGATCAGCCCACTGTTGCTCCCTGTGAGGTGGAGGTCAGACATACATCAGTCTTCAGACTTTTTTACCAATTCTGATAATAGCTACCCCTCCCACAACAGCCTTCAGTTATCTTCAGGGTTTAATAATCCATTGTAATGGTCACGCAGAACTCACAGGACATATGTGAAATTGTTGTTGTTGTTGTTATGCTCTGTCGAGTTGCTTGTGACACATAGTGAATGTATATGTACACAGCCCTGAAACTTGATCTGTCCTGTGCCAACTTTATTGTCTCTGAGACACCTACTGCCATTACCCCAGTCACTGTATCAATCCATCTCATCAAGGATATCCCTATCTTTCTCCATCCCTCCACCCTTCCAAGCATGATGTCCCTCTCCAAAGACCGTTTCCTCCTTGCAACATGCCCAAAGTATGTCAGACGAACCGTCAGAATCCTTGCCTCCAAGGAGCAGCCTGGTTTCACCTTCTCTAGGACAAACCTGTTTGTTCTCTTAGCGCTCCATGGTATATTCAACACTCTTCTCCAGCACCACAGCTAAAAGGCATCAATTATCTTTCTATCATTCTTAGTCGTTGTCCAACTCTCTCATGCATTGTAAGTGGTTGTGAAGACTATGGCCTGGATCAGGTACACCTTAGTCTCCAGATTGACATCGTTGCCCTTCAATACTTTGGAGAGGTCCCTGACAGCCAACTTTCCCAATGCAGTGCCGACTTTCCCCATGCAATTCATCTCTTGATTACCATATGAGCAATTAGGTGGTTTCTTAAGGAAGTAACAGGGTACAAAGTAGATCAACATGCTACTATTCAGGATCAGGAAGTGCATAAGCAAAGTTTCCCATCTTCAGCACGGAACGGCTCTCTCATTTCCTCAGTCATGCCGACTACTCTTAGCCACCCCAGGCCAGGATCTTTTTGGTCCTGCTGTCTGTCATTTCCACCTCTGCCTCTGAGCCACTGCCAAGGCTGTTGCTAGCTCTGTCAATGGACCTCTTCTGGGCCTCTCATCTTCTATGTCACCGCCCTTGACTTACATTACAGTTCTTTTTTTTCTTCTACAGAATCATTTTTTATCTTGGATTTTTAGGTGTTATTAAAATGTTGGCCATCCTTCTTTACACCTCTTTTCCACTTCTTCCTTGAATTTTTCGAAGGTTATTCCATGTCCATCATCTTTTAAATCTTCATTTGCATTATAGAGAACTCAGGTTTTTAGGGCTTCTTTATACTGTACAAATGATATGGCACCGCTGTTTGCGGCGTCTATCATCTCAAACACAGTCACAATGTTGGTTTTATCCATAAAAGAAAGGAAAAAGCATACCTGTTAATTGGGCCGATTTCAATCTTTCCAATATATTTATTAAATATTCTCTTGGATTTTTTCCACCGGTAAAAGAGGAGTGCACTGGTGAGAAGGTTTAGCAATTCCATAATTTTGTTTTTCCAGATATTCCCTGGCTTCCTGTTCCTGGTCCCAGCTAGGATCCATTGCGCCCCTAGAGTCATTATGGTTCTTTTAGGAAGTTGCGTGTCCCCTTCTTTCTCCCTTTTTTCTTACCTCTATTAAAAGAAACTCTCTGGGGTTGTGAGTGTGCACTTGTGTGCGCACAAAATCCCCACCCCCACCCTGATTCTTGTCAATTTCAAGGCTCAGTTCCATATTTCATTTGCATAGCCGACTGTCCTATTCCAGGAAGACACATTCCAATAACAGGGCAGCCTACAGCCCAGAACCAGACAAGAATGTATTAAACCACAGACGTTGACATTTTATTCAGAAAATGTCTACCAAGCAGGACAAAAATGACAAACTTTCTGGATGTTGTTGCTGTTGTTAGGTTCCAACAACTTGAATATGACTCTTAGGGACTCTGTGAATAGCAGATCTGAATCCTGTCCTATCCTATTATCTCTGATATACTTAAGCCCATTGCTGCAATCACTATGTCATCTCATTGGGGGTCATCCTCTTTTGCTGACCCACTGCTTTTCAAAGCATTATATCTCTTTCCAAGGTATACCCTCTTCTAGAAGTATGTCAAAAGAATGAGAGGTGAAGATTTGCTATCCTTTCTCCAAGGAGCACTGTGGCTTCATCTTTGCCCAGACATGCCTATTTGTTCTTTTGGCAGTCCATGGAATATTCAGGACTCTTCTCAAACACCAAAACCTAAAGGCATCACTTCTTCTTCTGGCATTCTTATTAATTGTCCAGCTCTTGGATGCATAACAAGTAATTAAAAGGCCAGTCTTCAAACTCATTGTTCTTCAGTATTTTCAAGAAGTCCCTGACAGTGGACTTACCTGAACAAAATATTTCCTTACCTCCTGACTGCTGCTACCAAGAGTGTTGATTGTGGATCCAAGCAAGTCAAAATAAGTTCAATCCTTTCTCCATCTATTATGATGTTGCCTACTGGCCCAGTGGTAAGGGCCTTTGTCTTCTTAATGTTAACACGCTATCCTTATTGAAGGTTGTAGTCTTTGATCTTCTGCAACAAGAACTTCAAGTGCCTTTTGCTTTCAGCAAGCTAGATTGTGTCATCTACAGTGTAGGCTGTTAATGAGTCTTACTCCAATTTTGATCCTACATTTTACTTCAGAGAGTCCAACTTAACGAATTATTTGCTCAGCTTATTGATTGAATAGGTATGAAGAAAGGATACTACCTGATGCACACCTTTCCAAATTCTAAACCATACAGTGTTTCCTTGTTCCACACAGACAACAGCTCCTTGACCTAGGTATAGACTGCATACAAGCACTGCATACAAGGGTTCTGGGATTTCCATTTTTTTCAATGTTAGTCATAGTTTGTTGTAATACACAAAGTCAAATACCTTTGCATAGTCAATAAACCACAGATAGACATTCTTTTGATGTTCTCTGCTTTTAGCCAGGATCCATCTGACATCCAATATCTCTGGTGCTGTGGCCTCTTCTAAAACCAGTTTGAACTTCTGGAAGTTCTCTGTAAATGTACTGTTCCAGTCATTTTTTTATTATTTTTAGCAATATTTTTCTTGCATGTGATATTAGTGATATTGTTAAATAATCTCTGGCATCAGGGTTGGAGGGAGATTCATCAATAACCTGCCTTATGTAGATGACTCAACCTTGGTTGCTGAAAGTAAGGAAGACTTGAAGCACTTGTTGCAGATCAGAGAACGCAGTCTTCAGTATGGATTGCATCTCAATGTCAAGAAAACAAAGATTCTTACCACTGGACCGATAGTCAGCATCATGATGATGGAGAAGAGATCGAAACTGTCAACATCTTCATCTTATTTGGATCCACAATTAACACCCTTGGTACCAGCAGTCAGGAAATAAGGAGATGCATTGCACTGGGAACATTTGCAGTTACGGACATCTCCAAATTACTGAGGAGTAACGATGCCAGTTTGAGGAGTGCATCTGATTCAGGCCATAGTATTTACAATTACTTGCTATGCATCTGAAAGCTGGACAATGAATAAGGATGACAGAAAAAGAATTGATGCCTTTAATTATGGTGTTGGAGAAGAGCACTGAACATTCTATGGACGGCCAAGAGAACAAACAGATACGTCTTGGAGAGGCTGCAGCCAGAGTGCTCTTTGGAGGCAAGAATGATGAGGCTTCGCATCACATACTTTGGGCATGTTGCTAGGAGGGGCTATTCCTTGAAGAAGGACATGATGCTGGGAAGGGTGGAGGGTTGACAAAGAAGAGGTGGACTGACACAGTAACTGCTGCAATGGGCTCTGTGTTAGGAAGTGTGAGAATGGAACAGGATAGAACAGGTTTCAGATCTTTTGTTCATAGGGTCACTATGAGTCATACTGAGGCAACAGCACCTAACAACAACAGTTGGATGTTTTGAGATCTTGTGTGTTTTTCCAAAACAACCTTAGAATAGAATAACTTAGTCAGTGTATGTCAAAACTGGTACCTCTTTTCTAATTGCTAAAATTAAATCCTCTACAACGACCACTTTTTTGTTTCATTGATTTTCTCTGTTCTATTTCATAGAATTCTACTTTGACTTTTCTTGTTTCCCTTCTGCTGCTTACCTAGAGTTTTGTTTACTCTTTTTTTTCTAGTTTCCTAACCTAAAAGTTGAAGTTATTTATATAAGACCTTACTTCTTTTCTGAAAATGGACAGTTAGTGTTATCAATTATTAAGTACTGCTTTAACTGAATCCTTGGGATTTGAAATACTGGATTTTCTTTTTTAATTCAGTTGAAGTTACTTTCTAATTTCCATTTGAGTTCTTCTTTGACTCTTGGGTTATTTAAAAGTATACTATTTCATTTTCAAATATTTGAGAAATTTTTGATATTTTTTCAAGATTAAGTTATAATCTTATTTTAAAAATTAGGAATTAATATTAGTATAGTGCCCAAAGGCTATCTATCAGCTGCTCTAGGGAAAAAGATGGAAAATCTCCTCCCATGTAATTTACAGCCTCTGAAAGCCCAATAGAAGAACAGTTATTGTTTGTTTCCAACTTGATTATAACAAGTTTTTCAAGAGTAACAATCTTACTGCAAGAAGCTCTAGTAGCATAATACATAATATATCGGGTTGCTAACTTAAAGGTCAGTGGTTCGAATCACTAGCATCTCCATAAAAGGAAGATGAGCAGCCTTTTCCCTTAAACATTTACAATCTCTGAAACTCAATGAATGTTTAGTTGATATTGATTTGATGGCATTGGGTCAGTTAGTTGTTAGATCAATATTAATACATTGAAGTAAAAAAAAATGCAATTTGTATTACCTGAATCCTTTCACATATTTGGGACTTGTTTTATGGCTTAGACTATGATATATCTTGGCAAATGTTGCACTTAGAAAGAATTTGTTATTTGCTGTTTGGGGTTGGCATATTGTATAAATATCAGTCAGGTCAAGCTTGTTGATAGCAATATTCAAGTATTTTGTAACTTTATTGATTTCTTTAGATATTTTATATCATGTTTATCAGGAAAGATGTTGAAATCTCCTAATATAGTTGTAGATTATAGTTTATCTGTTCTTGCAGTTCTGTTCATTTTTACGTTGCGTATTTGGACACTCTTTTCTGAGGTACACTGCCTTTAGGATTATAGCCTCTTTACTAACTGACTCCTTTGTCTTTATGAAAGATTCTCTTAATGTCTGGCAGTATTTTTCTGCTCTGAAATCTACTTTGCCTAATATGTCAATCACGTGACGTCTCCCTCTTTTACTATTAATTTGTTTGTATATGTATGTTTAAAGTAGATTTCTTTCAAGAAACATATGGTTGGGTCTTCTTTTTTTCCCCCAACAATCTGACAATATTTCAGATGGGATGACAGTTACATATATGTGATAATTGACATGGATGAGTTTAAATGTAAACTTGTGCTATGTATTTTGTATTTGTCCCAACTCTTGTTTCTTCTCTTATCTTCTTTGATTAACTGGGATATATTTAATTTTATTGTCTTTGTTAACTTTTTAGCTGCAACTCCTTATTGTGCTATTTTACTATTATATATGTTAAAGTCGTTGTTGTTATTATGTGCTGTCCACGTAATAGAACCAACCAACTCCTAGCTAGTCCTCCAGTTGGTGTCCAGAGACAGTAAATCACATGGGAGGAGATTGGGTATAAATGAAACTGTAAAGTATTTGATTCCTTAGGTTTTGTGTACTTGGTGCATTTTAGGTATTCCTTACATACTTATTGAAGAACTATTTGTTTCTTCTCATCTATATCAACAAACATTTGTGATTACTTATTAAGAGGGCACTCTGGTGGCTTTGAGGTAAGGAATTGTGCTGCCAGCCCAAAGATATGTGGCTCAAATCCATCAGCTGCTCTATGGGAGAAGGATCTAAATATTCTCTGTAGGGTCAACTATGAGTCAATTTCAACTCAACAGTACTCAGCAACAACAACAACAACAACAAAAACTAGAGTGTTACAGAAAATTGAGCCATACATTTACTTCAGTTGGAGTAGTCTTCCTAAGTAGATGAGGAGCTGGGACACTGAGTTTCAGATATAACTAAATCCAGATACTTGTGATGAGAAGGAAATTAAAAGAACTACACAAAGATAGTTAAAATAGAATTAGCAAAGACTTTATGTAGTTCTGGAAACCCTGGTACTGTAGTGCATAATTGTCAGACTAGTAACCAAAAGGTTAGTGGTTCAAATTCACCAGCCGCACTAAAGGAGAATGATGAGCTATCTTCTCTGTAAAGACATACAGCCTTGGAAACACAATAGAGGGTTAACTGAGAGTTGGGTTTGTCTTAATGACTATAGATTTGACTTGGGATTGGTTTGTGTATAGTATAATTTATCAACCAAAATAATGTATAAATGAGTTGTTGTTGTTATTGTTGTTGTGTGCCGTCAAGTCGCTTGCGACTCATAGCGACCCTATGTACAACAGCCCTGAACTCTGCTCTGTCCTGTGCCAATCACACTGTCTCTGACACTCCCATCCCGATTATCCCAGTCACTGAATCAATCCACCTCATAAAGGGCCTTCCCCTCCAGCGCCATTCCTCCACCCTCCCAAGCATGATGTCCTTCTCCAAAAACCGGTCCCTCCTTACAACATGTCCAAAGTATGTTAGATGGAGCCTCAGAATCTTTGCCTCCAAGGAGCCAATGGGTTTAACCTTTTCTAGGATGTAAATGAGTTAGAAAGAGAAATCTCCCCACAACCAGGAGAAGATAAAATAGATTCTAAGAATCAAATCCCTATGCACATCCAAAAACTTCTCCAACAGGGTAAAAAGGGAAGTCACAGACTGGGAAAAGATATTTGGTAGTGACATGTTTGATAAGGGACTTATATCTAGAATTTATAGAATACTCGAACGCCACAACAAGATAAAGGTAAACAGCCCAATTGAAAAATGGGCACAGGATATGAACAGACACTTCACCAAAGAAGACATTCAGATGGTGAACAAACACATAAAGAAATGTTCAAAATCCCTAGCTCTAAGAGAGATACAAATCAAAACAACTGTGAGAGATCATCTCACCCCAGTAAGAATAGCAAAATTTAACAGAGCAGCAAACAAAAAAATGTTAACGAGGTTGTGGAGAAACTGGAACCCTTATTCACTGTTGGTGGAAGTGTAAAATGGTGTGACCCCTATGGAAGGCAGTATGGCTCTTTCTCAAAAGGTTGCAAATAGAAATACCGTTTGACTCAGCAATTCCACTACTGGGAATATACTCTAAAGAAACTAAAACTGCCACCCGCATATATATGTACACCCATGTTTATTGCTGCTTTGTTTACAATAGCAAAGAGTTGGAAACAGCCCAAATGCCCATCAACAGATGAATGGAGAGAGAAGCTGTGATATATTCACACAATGGAATCTTATGCAGCACTGAAAAACAAAGAACTCATGAACTATTCTACAAAATGGGTGACCATGGAGGACATAATGCTGAGTGAAATATCTCAATAACAAAAAGACAAATACTGTATAATGTCACTGTTATAGAACAGGACTGATATGGGGGTTTGGATGAAACTAAGAAGAGAGGGGATAAATAATGTACATGGTATTGAAACAGATGAGGGAGTGAACTGTATAAAAAGAACATATGATTAGATATTATTGGCATGACAAGAGTCCAGTGTAAGAGTTACATAGTAAAGTGGTTTGGGGTGGGGAGGTAGGGGGGACTGTATAACAATGAAAGAACTTTTTTCCAAAGAAAGAAGCAAACTAGGGTGGAGGGAGAACAGGGAGGAAAATGTGTAACAATGAATGAAAGGAAAATTTTTAAAAAGAATATGTTCAAACCTGTTAATAAAAAAAAGTGAAGTCACAGAGAAAACAAGATCCAATTCCAGACATAAATTCTTTCTTCATAGTAAATAGACTTGCTTTTTGTAAATAACTTTTCCACCACTCATCATTTGTCAACTCTCTCATTATTCGGCATTTCATTTATAACAGCAGTAAAAAAAAAATCTACTGTCTTTCTATCTTGCGCACTAATGACATTAGTTCAGCAGTATCAAATGCTGAGATAAGAGGTAAGAATAATGCTGACTGTGATAGTTAAGATCACGTGATCCACCTTGACTGTATCATGGTTCTCAGTGGTTTGGCAGTTATGTAATCATCTAACTTGGCAATTATGTTATGATTTTTTGTTGTTTGTAAAAAGAGCAAGGGCCACATGGGGACAGTCATATCTGACACTTACTAACTTCACAAATGGAAACTGTCCTTGTCAACAGCATCAGCACCACAAAACCAATTTCCAAGAGGTTAGACATGTCCCACATGCTCCCATACCTCTTTTTTACTCATCTCAATACCAATTTTACTGATTCGCTGAGTCCCAAATCTGATGCAATAGCTCATAGACCACACAGAACCATATTGGGGAAGTCAAAAGGTTATAATCCAGATTAATAACACAATACAGTCCAGACAGCTCCTGAAATGACCATGCAGGCACCTCAGCCCCAAGCCTTGTGTCTCCAGGCCATTGTTCCCAAGTTCTCAGTTCTGCTAATAATTGGCTTTTCCCTCACCCCCCAATTATCCAATGAAGTTCTCAGTACTGCCAATATTGGCTCACTACTCACCCTCTCCAACCAGGTCTCACCTTCTCCAACCAGTTCGCATCTCATATCAAGTCTCTATTTTGGCCATGGCTGCTCTTTTCCTGGTGGAGAGATTTCTTTGCTGGTCGTGGCAGGAGGTCTCTTTCTTCTCCACTGGTGGGGGAAGATCTGTCTTGGGGCTAGAGCTGTTCAATTTATTGGTGAGATCAGCCAAACACATTGCAGACTGTTGTGACTGGTCTTGTGGAATGGTAGATAGACTATGGTAGCATGTCCCATTCACATATTCCTCCCCACCCACATAGCATCCTTTCTCTTTAATACAATAATTGCTTTAAAATAAAGCAAACAGTTAATTTTTTTTACTAGGAAAGACAATTTTAAATTATAAGCCCCAGACACCCAGATTGTTGTTATGTACCATCACGTTGGAACCAACCCATACCTGACTCTTTGGTGGGTTCTCAGAAGTTATAAATCATATGACTGATTGCCTGTCTTTCTCCTTGGAAGCAGCTTATGGATTCAAACTGTGTGCTTTTCTATTGGTAGCATGACTCCTTACCACTAGGCCACCACTGTCATCCTCTATTTTGTGATTTGATGTGGTAATCTTCCATTTTCTCATAATGTCAATTTTCACTTAGTGACCTGGACTTTGGAACCTAAGCATGTTAATAAGTGAGGAGTGGTTGTAGTTTACATTTACTGAAGGAATCTCCATGGCTGTTACACCTAGGATATGAGTCTCCTTATTAAAACTTATTTTCCTGAAAATCAGACCCTTTGGAGTTATATTTAGGCATGATTTGCCAAATGGCATGAAAAAGACAAAGTACTATATCAATTCTCCAATATTTTGATTAGCATGAGGTTCAGTCCCATGAGATCACTTGGAGGTCAAATAACGGAATATTTTCCCTTTAAGCTCCAGGTAGCTAAATTCACAAACTTTTAAAATATGGAAATATTTGCTGACTCTGTGAGCACCTTTAAAGGCACCAAAATGATCAAGGATTTCCTTTAATAATCAAGCTCATATCAGAAAAGAAAAAGTCAATATGAGTAGTCCATGGATATAAAGAAGCTCCGTTCTTAGTTTGTCTGTAAGTCAAATTTGTACCTAAGTCAAAATAATAGGTATGGTTCATATCTAATGTCAGTTAGTGAAGTATTTATATATAGTATACAGTGTACTTTCCAATGCTTAAAATCTATTAAATAACACTTCCACACACACTAAAACATCTTTAACATAATACCCTAAAACTCAAAACACTGCCATCAAATCAACTTCTGATTCACGATGACCTTCCTTTAGGTTTCTGAAGATATAAGACTTATGGGGAAGAGGCTGTCTTATCTCTTCCTGCTGAGCAGCTGTGAGTTTGAACTGCCAATCTTTTGGTTAGAAGCCCAACACTTACCCTGCTATACCACCAGGGCTCATTACATATATAATAGAGTAATAATAAAGTTTTGATGTATGTCACAAAATATTGGCCTTTGTTATGAATCATTGAGTGAGCTGGGAATTTTGTATATAATAGGCTTTATAGGAGTTGACATATAACTGTAAATTGCACAGAAGTCAAACGCTTCTAAATCCAGGAACTGCTTGTACATGGAAAAATGTGTTTCCACTTAGAAATATTAAAGAAGGAATAGATTTATTCAGTGTTGCTCCAGAAGACAAAATCAAGACCAGAGGAGGGAAATCCTAAGAGGATAGACCAGCTCAATATAAGAAAAAAAAAGTTCTCACAGGTAGAGTTGATCACAACAAACCAGGCCAGCCCAAAGGGAAGAACCAATAGTATTTGTTCAAGGAGAGGGTGTGAGATGGTTTCTTCTGGACATTTAAAGATCATGGACCCCTTCAAAATCTGATGAAAACTGTGGATGCTTTTCCCTCAGAATAATTCACTGGTTTTGACAGATGTGTGTGTGTGTGTGTGTGTGTGTGTGTGTGTGTGTGTGTGTGTGTGTGTGCTCACGTGCACGTACACTAATGCGTGGTTTTATATACCATTGTGAAACTTACCCTTAGACTCTATCCAGGCTGAGTGACTAACACAAAAAGTGTGTGTGTGTGTGTGTGTGTGTGTGTGTGTGTGTGTGTGTGTATTTAACAAGAATATACTTTATTATTTTGATATATATTAATTATCTGAACCATAATCTTTCCAGTTACTTTCTATGCAGCTGAAAGCTGGGCAATGACTAAGGATGACAGAAGAAGAATCAATGCCTTTGAGTTGTGGTATGGAAAAATAGTACTGAAAATTGCATGAATTGCCAAAAAGAATGTCTTGGGAAAGGTCCAGCCAGGGAGCTCTTTGGAGGCAAAAATAGTGAAACTTTGTCTCACATATTTTGAGCATGTTGTTAAGAGGGGTCAATCCTTGGGAAAGGACATCATGCTTGGAAAGGTTACTGAAGGAGAAGACCCTCAATGAGATGGAGTGACACATGACTGGCGGACTCAAGTATGTCAGAGATGGTAAGGATGGCACAGGATAGGGCAGGATTCATATCCACTGTACATAGGGTCACTTTTTGTCATAGTCAACTTGATGACACTTAATAATAACAACAGCTTTATATATCTCCATCTCTATAGCTCTATTTATCTATAACTAACCTTTCTCTCTCTCTCTCTCTCTCTCTCTCTCTCTCTCTCTCTCTCTCTCCTCTCCTCTCCTCTCCTCTCCTCTCCTCTCCTTTCTCTCTCTCTCTCTGGTGGACTAGTGGTAAGAAGCTGCACTGCAATCCCAAAGGCATGCAGTTCAAATCCACTAGTTTTGCACCATGAGAGAAAGATGGGTAATCTCTTCCCATGCAATTTGCTGCCTCTAAAACCCACTGGAGATTCACCTATGATTCAGTTCTGATTTGATTGCACACAACAACAACATCTATATATATGCTTAAAGTGTGACGTGGAAGTAGGTTCCTTTCCAATTTTGAGGGTCTCTCGAACCTTCTGGTTTGACTCTCATTTTCATTTCCACCTTTAAAAGTCATTTTCAGTTTCCCAGTGGAAATTCCAAAGAAGGACTTAAAACTACTTTGCTGTGTTTCACTTCTTTCTTCCTCACTTATGTAATCTTCTATCCTTCATTCCAGACATTATTGCTCCCTCTAAATTTATGGCTCCCTTCAATGGAAACCTATTTTAATCCTTTAGCTTTCTGAGATGTCAGCAGACCCCTGTGAGAAGATTTTTATCTCTGAGATTACTCCTAATCTCCTCCCACACTGGCAGGCCCCGCATTGGTGATGTGGAAGCTATCACCCACTCTAGTCTTCCTTTCCACTGTAACCACTGTTAAATCCCGTATGACAAAATGCTTCACATATTAGTCCGTGGATTTTTCTTGGTTTATCCTACTTTTTTTACTATTGTCATTTTGCATATAATTTACCACTCAGTTTAGTCAAACTGCATTTCAAAGATGCTCTGAAGTCAGCAACCGAGACTCCAGTGATGTTATCACTACGTCCTAGGTCGTAAACACACTCTTATAGACATAGTTGAGAGGCAAACCAGGGAGCTCTAGGGCTCAGTCATAAGGAGTCATGCCACCAACGCAAACACATATCGTTCAAATCCACCAGCTGCTCCAGACGAGAGATGGGCAATCTCCTCCTGTGCATGTTACAGCCACTGCAAATCCACTGGAGAGTCAGTAATGAGTTGGTTCTGACTTAATGGTCAGAACAACAACATTCAGAATGGTCACGTGGACTGTGGAGATAGACATCAGGAGTTCAAATTCAAGCTTCACCCTGGAGTAGCCTTATTTCTTGGGCAATATTAGAGTCACCATACATTGCTTTCCTTATCTGCAAGATAGAAATTATGTTAGCTCCTGTCTCATTGAGTATTTCTGAGAGGATTACTTAAGAATGATACCTAACACTTACTAATTTCTCCAAGTATTTATTTGTTATCCAGATGATCAAGAGAGAAATGTTGTTGCTGTTAAGTGCCGTCGAGTCGTAGCGACCCTGTGAATGAAAAGTCCTGGACACCTGTATAACTTTCGTCCTTCCTCCAGGTTCATAGGGTTTCCAGAGGCAAGATAATGTGGAAGTGGATGCTACTCCTGCTTCCAAGCTTGTTTTAATTGGGGAGCTTCACCAAACACTGTCCACCACAGGTAAGCATTTGACTCCTCAGTGTCACAGTGTTCGGCTTCACCATAACCACAAGTTACCTCTGTACAGCAAGTGGACATACTGGGGTTACACGACCTCGAAGAACGTTTCACCAAAAACAATTAAAGGCAGAGAAGAAAAAAAAGAAATAGCCTTTTTTAAATAAAATTTTTCTTTTATACTGGTTTATTTACAAAGTTTATATGCATCGTTTTTCACACTGGATCTTTCCCATTTCCTTTACCCACCCCCTCCACCCATCAAATTGGGTGACCCTATAATTAAACCGCCCCCTTCTTCATATATGTTCTATAATAATGGTCTTAAACAATATGTGTCCTTATGGGACTGAGTTAATTCACTTAGTATAATGCTCTCTAGTCCCTCCCAAATTAGGTTAGTGCTGTTGCTGTGTACCATAGAGTGAGAACCAAACAATAGCTGACTCTCTGGTGGGTTTTCAAAGGCATGTAATCACATGGAAGGAGATTGCCCATCTTTGTCCAGTGGAGTAGCTGGTGGATTTGAACCACATACTTTCGGGATTGCAGTGCAGCTTTTTGCCACTAGGCCCCCAGAGCTTCCTAGTTAGGTAGTGCTCCTGTGTGCTGCACAGTATTCCATCATGTGAATGTACCATAATTTCTCAATCTATTTGATTGTGGTTGGACATCTGGGCTGTTTCTATAGTCTTGTGATGGTGAATAATGCTGCTTTGAACATTCGTGTACTAGCCTCCATTTGTGCCTCAGTTCTCAAAAAAAGAAATATTCTTATCAGTCACCTCACTTCTATTGAATTCTAAATCCTGGAATTGTCTCCCTCCTAATATTTTTTACTCTCTTCCCATTTTTTCATTGGCATTATCCTAATCATGTCTTGTCACTACTACAAAAACTGTAGTATTGTTAATTCTCCCTTCCTTTGTCCAGCCACATGACCTTGCAGTGTCCTGGAATTGTTATTTTGGCTGCCGCCAAGCCAGCCCCTGACTAATGGAGGCTCCATATACAACATCACGATTGTGATCAGTAGAATTTTCATTAGTTCATTTTTAGGAGATCACCAGGCCTTTATTCATAGATTGTATTAGTCTGGAAGCTCTACTAAAATATTGTGGTAAAATGTTAGACTCCACTGACATATGGGTGCGGGCTATGACTGAGGTGCACCGGAGGGGAATCGAACCTGTTCTACATGAAAGAGGAGAATTTTGCCACTGAATCACCACTCCTACACTCACTGGGATAGGATTGGTTAGGTTGACTTCAACTCACAGTGATCCTACGAACAACAAATCTGAGCCTGGCCCTTTCTTGCACCATCTTCATGATCTTTGTCATATTGTATCAATTCATCCTGTTGGGAGTGTTCTTCTCTTCCTCTAACCTTCCTCCTTTTCCAGCATGACGCCTTTTTTCCAAGGACTGGCCTCTCCTCACAACACGCCCAAACAGGAGAATCCTGCTGGCACTTCCTTCACGACAGACTTCTTCCTTCTTTTGGTAGTCAGTGCATAATCAGTACATTTTTCCAACACCACAATTATAAAGTACTGATTTCTCTTCTGTCATCCCTATGCATTGCCCAATTATCGGATGCATGAGAAGTAATTGAAAAGACCATGCCTCTTTTCGATAATCCATTTCTGATTTGCCCGTCCTTATCAAACCAGTTCTCTTTTGCTGAAGAATCTTCTGTTCCTTTTGGAAACTTTGCATTCACACAGCATCTGCATCCACAAGCTAAGTCTGGTCCAGAGCAAGCCATCAGGTTGCAGCAATTGATCCAACCTTCAGCAACTGATTTTTCTGTTGTGGGCTTATTAGGCAGTACTGAAAAGCTTTTAATTCCCCAAATATCTCATCCCTGCAACTTCCAAACTGTGCAGCAAGGTACCTCAGGATGTAGAATTCACAGGTGCTTTAGGGAAACATACCAATTCACAGATGCTTCTCAAAGAAATACCAGTGCCAACTATGTCAGACGCCACAGGAACTTCTAACTTGACATAGTTCACAATTTCAACATTAGATGATAAATATTCTTTTTGGTGATATTATCTCTGCCAAGCTGAACTTTTGAGAATTTCTGTAATAAAAAAAGCGAGTATTGTGTAAAAATCAACATGGAACAAGAAATTTTGCTGATAATGTCCAATATAATTCCAGCATCTGAGAAACTGTGCACATATCTCTTTAGTGTATAATTGTTGTTTTCTAAAAAATAGATTTGGTACATTAAACATTAAATGTTCAAAGACCAAATCAGTTGTGGGATGACATCAAGGACATCATCTATGAAGAAAGCAAAAGGTCATGACAACATGGTTGACTTGAGGGTACTGAACAACAATAACAACAACACATTCCACAGTCAGTCCGTGGTCTTATTTTACTGCGAATGCTGAGCTTTTCCACTGACTCTTTCCACAGATGTAGTAAATCTGATTCCTGCGTAGTACAACAGGTGATGTTCATGTGTATAAATTGTGTTTTTTTTTAAAAAAAAGTATCTGCAATGAATAAATCCTAATTGTACCAAATTCTCCATTGATTGTATGAAAGTAAATATGATACAGATATGAAGTTTTCAATAAAGCAAATACATGTTGTTGTTATGTGCCATCGAGTTGCTTGCGACTCATAGCGACCCTATGTCTGCTTTGTCCTGTGCCAGTCACACTGCCTTCAACACACCCACCCCAATTACCCCAGCCACTGAATCAATCCACCTCATAGAGGGTCTTCCCCTCCTGTGCTGTCCTTCCTCCCTCCGAAGCATGATGTCCCTCCCTAAGGACCGGTCCCTCCTTACAACATGTCCAAAACATGCCAGACAAAGCCCCAGAATCCTTGCCTCCAAGGAGCAGCCCAATTTAACCCTCTCCAGGATGAATCTGTTTGTTTTCTTAGCAGTCCATGGTACCCTCAATACTCTTCTCCAGCACCACAGCTCAAAGGCATCAATTCTCCTATCCTCCATAGTCATTGTCCAACTCTCTGATGCATAACAAGTGATTGCAAAGACCATGGCCTCTGTCAGATGCACCTTAGTCTCCAGAGTGACTAAAAATTATTAATGGATACTAAGGATAGTAGGAGACAGTTCTGGTGGCTTAGTGGTAAGGAGTTGTGCTGCCAACTCAAAGGCATACTGGAGTCCACCAGCTGCTCCATGGGAGAAAGATGGGCAATCTTTTCTCATGTGATTTACAGACTCTGAAAACTTGTTGGAGGGTCAATTATGAGTTGGTTCCACTTGATGGTATTTAACAACAATAGGATTGGTCAGCAAGGTGAGGAGGTGTTTTTGCTTAGGGAGTATTGGCAATGGAATGAGTTAGAAAAGAATAGCAGAAAAGATTGCATAATTTAAGAATACAATCAGTGTCACTAGATTATACACATAGAAATTAATGAGTTACATATGTTTTGGTGTGTATATTTTCATCATAATTAAAAATACCTATAAAACATGTTACATAATTTAGAAAATTTACATATATATTGAAATTATAAAGAAAAGGAAGAAAACTATTATCACAAAGTCAGGGTAGTAACTACCTCCCCTTGGGAAGGAATTAGATTGTATTGGAGAAGTGATAACTGAAGGCTGACAATATTGACTTGGGTGGTGGATATATAAGTCTACATTTCTTGTTTTTTTCCTGGAAATTGTACTGCTTTAGGTGCTGTCCTATTTGTATGATGGAACTTAAAAAGAAAATGTTTTAAAGAAAGACAAAAAGAGAGACAGAAAAAATTTGCAACTTTCTACAAAAGAAGCTAAAATGGCTAAGAAACTATATGCTCACACCTCACCACGCCTGTGTTGGAAATGCCTGGGTTCCACACATAGTCGGGGTCTGGGTTTTCATCTTTGGCCCTCCTACCTCAGGTTCAGGAACCCCATAGATTCACACAAGACAGGATCTGAGACCACCTTCTAATCTTCTTAATCTTAAGATTAAGACACTACTTAAGGTAGTGTCCATTCTCTCCGAATTCCATCGGCTTTGGTCTCAAGCCTGCATCAGGCCCGAGGGCCTTTGGGCCAACTAAATGCCACCAACCTACCAGATCTTGAAGAGATCTATCCTGACCTTGGAAATTATTGCGTTGTGACAGCAGTGTCAGAGACACTAAGTCACAAAATTAGCAGCAGCTCAGTGGCGAGGACCTTTCCTCAGTACTACCTCAGGCAAAAATCTTTCCTTGAAGCTGGTACATGAGATTTGGAATTATATCCTCAATAAACGCGAGACCAGCAACAGCATGCGAAATCAGTAGTAGTGGGTGGTGTGTAAGACATCACTGAAGTGACTTGTGGGCTAACCTATCATATCAAGGGGTGGCAAGGGGAGGGAGAGCAGGACCCGGTAGGCAGGAGTGCAAGGAATGCTGATGTAACAGGAAATGGAAGAGATAAGACACACATGCTTGGGTTCGGGGGACAGTGAATATATTGGTTATTTCTGTAAGGGAAGTGTCTTTTATCTGCTAAGTAAAATGCTTGTCCATCAGATGTTGTTCTAAAACTAAGCATCCAAATTAAGACAGACTAGAAAGAAGGATTGGCCATCCACTTCCAAAGTATAATAGACTTTGGAAGACCCTACATACATTAAAGCACACTTTGTTGTTGTTGTTTTTATGTGCCATCAAGAGACCTTATGTACAACAGCTCTAAACTCTGTTCTGTCCTGTGCCAATCTCACTGTCTGCAACACACTCATCCTGATTGCCCCAGTCACCGAATAAGTCCACCTCATAGAAGGCCTTCCCCTCCTGCACCTGCCCTCCACCCTCCCAAGCAGGATGTCCTCCAAGGACCGGTCTCTCCTTACAACATGACCAAAGTATGTCAGATGAAGCCTCAGAATCCTTGCTTCCAAGGAGCAGTCCACTTTAACCCTCTCCAGGATGAATCTGTTTGTTTTCTTAGCAGTCCATGGTACCCTCAATGCTCTTCTCCAACACCAAAGCTCAAAGGCATCAACTCTCCTTCTATCCTCCCTAGTCATTGTCCAACTCTTGGATGCATAACAAGTGATTGCAAAGGCCATGGCCTGTACCAGATGCACCTTGGTCTCCAGAGAGACACCGTTGCTCTTCAGTACTTTGGAGAGGTCCCTAACAGCAGACTTTCCCATCATAATACGCCTTTTCATTTCCTGGCTGCTGGTGCCAAGAGTGTTGACTGTGGAGCCAAGCAAACTAAAGCTGTGAACAATCTCAATCTCTTCACCATCCATCCTGATGCTGCCAGTTGGCCCAGTGGTGAGAATCTTTGTCTTCTTGACATTGAGTCTCAATCCCTTTTGAAGTCTGCAGTCCTTGACCCTCTGCAGCAAGCACTTCAGGTCTTCCTCAGTTTCAGCAAGGTTTCAGACAGGGTGTGTCATCTGCATGACGTAGATTGTTGATAGATCTTCCACCAATCCTAATGCCTCATTTCTCCTCATAGAGCCCAGCCTCCCAGATAATCTGTTCTGCATACAGTTTGAAAAGGTATGGAGACAGGACACTTCCCTAGCAGATGCCCTTCCCAATCTTGAACCATGCAGTGTTTCCTTGCTCTGTTCTGACGACTGCCTCTTGGTTCAAGTATAGGTTTCACATTGGCACGATCAAGTGTTCTGGGTTCCCATTCTTCTCAGATTCAGCCACAGTTCGTTATGATTCACACAAACACCTTTGCATACTCAATGAAGCACAGATAGACATTCCTCTGGTACACCCTGCTTTCAGCCAAGATCCATCTAACATCAGCTACAATATCCCTAGTACCACGACCCCTTCTAAACCCAGCCTGGACCTCTGGCAGTTCTCTGCTGATGTGCTATTCCAGTCATTTTTTTATAATCTTCAGTAGAATCTTGCTTGTATGTGAAATCAATGATATTGTTCTATAGTTTCCACACTCTGTTGGGTCACCTTTCTTTGGAATGGGAACAAATATAGATCTCTTCAAGTCAGTTGGCCAAGTGGTTTGTCATCAGATTTCTTGACACAATTTAGTGAGTATGTCCAGGGCAGCATCTGTTAGCTGAAATATGTCAACTGATATACCATCTATTCCTGGGGCCTTATTTTTTGCTATTTCCTTCAAAGCAGCTTGAACTTCTTCCTTCATCACCATAGGGTCTAGCTCATATGTTGTTTCATTATATTCTTCTATGTCTGCCAATTCCTTTTGATACAATGACTAAATATCTTTTCCATCTTCTTTTAATACATCCTGGATCGTTTAATATTCTGCCTAAAGCATCCTTGATTATAGCAACTCAAGGTTTGAATTTGTTCTTTAGTTCCTTGGGCTTTAGAAATGCTGAGTGAGTTCAGCCCTTTTGATTTTCTGCCTCCAGCTCCTTGCACATTTCATTGTAATATTTTACTTTGTCATCCTGCACTGCCTTTTGAAATCTTCTGTTCAGCTCTTTAGTATCTTGAATTCTTCACTGTGTTTTGGCTTCTCTGCACTGCAGTGCAATATTCAGAGTAGAATAATAGATATGGCAACCAAGGCCATATTTGAAACACAAAAAATGTTTGGAGAAATTCCAAATTTGGAAACACAAAGGAAGAGGAATAGTTGTAAGAAGAAACTAATGATTGGAAGGTGGAATGCAAGAAGCATGATTGTAGGAAAACTGGACATTATTAAGAAAAAAAATGGAAGGCATAAATACTGAAATATTAGGTATTAATGAAATGAGATGGATTAACATGGAACACTTTGAATATAGCAAAAAGGTGAGGAAAAAATGAGGTCACTTTCATAGTTAAAAAGACCATTTCTAGATTCATCTTGAAATACAATATTGTGAGTAACAGGATAATATCCATATGCATACAAGGAAGACCTATTAATACCACTATCATTCAAATTTATACACCATAAATTGATGGAATACCAATTGACATATTTCAAGAACAGATGCAGCCCTGGAAGTACTCACCAGGTTGTGCCAAGAAATCTGGAGGACAACTACCTGGCCAACTGACTGGAGGAGATTTATTCTTATTCCAAAAAGAGGGGACCCAACAGGGTGGAAATTATCGAGCAATATCTGTAATCGCATGCTAATATCACATGCTAGCAAAATCCTGCTGAAAATTATCCAGAAGTTACTGGAGCAGTACATTGGCAGAGAACTACCAGGAATACAAGCTGGGTTTAGAAGCAGTCATGGCACTAGACACATTATTTCTAATGTCAGCTAGATCTTGGCAGAAATCAAAGAATACCAGAGGACTGTCTATCTGTATTTCTTTGACTGTGCAAAGGCATTTGACTGTGTGGATCAAAATTGTGGCTAACCTTAAGGAAAATGTGAATCCCAGAGCGCTTGATTGTGCTTATATGGAACCTGTAATGTGGACCAGGAAGCAGTCCTCAACAGAGCAGGGAAACATTGTATGGTTCAAAGTCACAAAAGGAGTGCATCAGGGATACCTCCTATCTCCATACCTTTTCAATCTATATGCAGAACAGATCATTCAGGAAGCTGAGCTTTATAAGGAGGAATGTGACATCAGGATTGGAGGAAGACTCATCAACAACTTATGTAGATGACACAACTTTGCTTGCTGAAACTGAAGAGAGCCTGAAGTACTTGCTGTAGAAGGTCAAGGACTGTAGTCTTCAGTATAGATTGAAGATCAACATCATGAAGACAAAGATTCTCACCACTGGTCCAATTGGCAGTACCATTATGGATGGAGAAGAGATTGAGATTGTTAACAATTACAGCTTGCTTAGCTTAACAATCAACACTCTTGGCACCAACACTCAGGAAATGAAAAGACGAATTACATTGGAAAAATCTGCTATCAGGGACCTCCCCAGAGTACTGAGTCTAGAGACTAAGATGCACCTGATCTATGTCATGGTCTTCGCCATTACTTGCTATGCATCAGGAAACTGGACAATGACTAAGGATGACAGGAAAATCGATGCCTTTGAGTTGTGGTACCAGAGAAGAACCTTGAACACAAATGGACTGCTAAGAAAACAAATAGGTCTGCCTTGGAGGAGGTAAAACCAAGTTTCTCCTTGGAGGCTAGGATTTTGAAGCTCTATCTCACATACTTTGGGCACATGGCCAGGAGAGATCAGTCCTTGATTAAGGACATCATGCTCAGAAGGGTGGAGGGACAGTGCAAAAGAGGGAGACCCTGAATGAGATGGATTGATACAGTACTGGGACAATGGGGATTGGTGAGTTGGTATTAGTGAGACTAGCTCAGGAAAGGGCAAGAGTAAGAGCTGCTGCGCAGTCACAGGTGACTCAATGGCACATAACAATAGCAACCACCTCACTTACCATCATGATTAGAATCCAAAGGTCAGATCATTTTGCAAAATATGGCATTATGTGAAAATTGAGAGTGACTAACAACATAAGATTACAAAAAGGGCAAGAATTATATCCTTATGTAGCTGCCAAATACTATTTTTAACTTAGAATAACCAACCATATGAGGGAGCTCTCATGGCCTAATGGCAAGAAGCTGTGCTGTAATCCCAAAGGCCCGCAGTTCCAGGCCACCAACTGCTCTGAGGGAGGATGGGCAATCTGCTCCTGTGCAGTTAACCGCCTCTGAAAACCTGCTGGAAGGTCAGCTATGGGTTGGTTCCAACTCTACAATACACAAGAACAACTCCAGATTACATTTACACATCTACCAGAGCACTAAGAATCATGACCTAGCCTAGCCAAGTTGACGCGTAATCTGAGCCATCACAATGAATGCTACTCTAACCTTGTACCTTAGTACTTATTACTAGATGTTACTAATGAATAAGAGAGTTGGATAGTAGATTTTTTTTATTGTCATAAATGTAATAGTCAATAAGTCAAAATGAGAGAGTTGGTAAGTAAGAAGCAGATGTAGTTCTTAACAAGAAATGAAAGTTTTTAATTGCTTCAAGAGTAAAATGTCTCTTGTACAATAAAGCTCAAATTCTTTTTTTTTTTTTAAAAAAAAAAAGACCTGACATTGGACTGACTGTGGCTAGAGGAATGAGGAATGCCTGAATCTAGATGCACTATGGTAAACTTTGAAGTTAGAATTGATTTCTGTAGGTCACCTTTCAGGCAAGTAATAGATTGACTTTTAAAATATACACTATCACCTCTGAGTAATGTTCTCCTTTAAACAATTAACTACATAAGATCAAATGGTAAATATTTACTCTAAAGTAATGATGAGAAGACAAGGAGCAGAAGGGAAATGAGACTCTAAAAATTGCAACCAATGGCTCAGAACAATTGATATAAAAGCGATGAAAGAGGAATCCAATTTGCCATATAAGTTTTCACCTAAAACACATTAAAATATTACTTTTGTAAAAATAAGTGAGATGTCTCATATGCCTGTGGCAAAGCTCTGTGACATGCATGGATGATTGTATCATGAGCTTTAGACAAAAGTAGGAAAAATAGTTTATTAAACTATTTCACCAAATGCTCTAGCCACTGTACTAAAGTATGCTTTTCAAGTAAGTATATAGTTAACAGTATGAAATGGTTACTTAAAAATTTTTCACCCTGAGGAGGAAATTTAGTATTAGTATGGTGTATAAGTGAAGTTAATACAAACTGCAGTAAAAGATATACACTGATAAGACCATAACAGTGAAGTTAATATAAACTCCAATAACAGATATGACAGTGTCTAAACACAATAGATTTTAATTTCTCTTGGAAAACCCAGTGGGTAGCAGAGGAAAGTGATCTGTTTTCACATGATCATTCAGGATCATGCTGAACGTTGACACCCAGCCAGCAAGCAGGAGCGGAGAGAGCAGAGTCCACCGGAAGTGTAGTGTTTACTTCCACAAGTGGTCACATCATTTCCTCTTATATTCCACTGGCCTGTCATGTGATCTACATGCAGTAGAGGGTAAGAATAATAGTCCCACCTCCCGGTAATATTTTTACATTTGGAAAGGTCAGCTGTGGGTCTATTCCAGCTAGTCAGTATACAGCACACAACACACACACATATAGTGCATTGTGTATGCTTTATAACAATAAATGGCCCTTTTGTTTTTATCAACCAAAAGCCATACATATATACACATGTTGTTGTGTGCTGTTGAGCCAGAACTGACTAATAGTTGACCCTCCAGTGGGTTTTCTCAGAGGCAGTAAATCACATGGAAAGAGTTTTCTCATCTTTCTTCCACAGAGCAGCTGGTGTATTTGAACCATGTACTTTGTGATTGCAGTGCAGTTTCTTAGCATTAGGCCATCAATGCACACGCATGCACACACACACACACTCACTCACGCTCAACATCTTTCCCATATTTTAAACAGAGATGGCAGAGTATGCAAACTGTTCTGGACTTTGCTTGCCCTCCTGACCCTTAATAATTCCTGGACAGCTTCTTTCTCTGTATATCAAGGATCCCTTTATTCTAACCGCATACTAGTTCACTAGTATGGATGTTTTAGAATTCATCTAACCGAGGACTAGACTTTTATCGCCAAGCTGATACACAAAGTGGGGAGGAGGCTCTTTAAATATATTTGTTTCATAAACACCTCTGTCTTCATAGCAGTGGTAATATAAAGCATATAAATACAGACATGGGAAAGCCAAAAATATGTTATATTAGTAATAAGCAAACTGAAAATTTATTAAAGAAGTTACTGCTCAAAAGTGGGACATGCTGTCTATTGGAATCAAACCACTTGAACTGGAATTCTAGCTCTACTAAGCTTACGTACAATCTTAAACAAGTTGTTTACTCTCACTACGCCCCTGTCTATCCTCTTTCGGTGGAAATAATATAATAGGATAAGGCATATGAAGCAATCATCATTGTTGCTGGCACATCAACAGCACCCAATGCGTGTTAGATACATTATGAGATGGAGCTAACAAGGAAAGTCCTATCCGGATGAGATTTGATGGAGGAGGAGGAGGAGGGTTATTCAGACAGTATAAAATCTCAATGGGAAAGAAGGGTCTATGAGCAAAGATAGAGAGATGGAATCCACAAGTCCTATCTGGAAACTGTCAAACTGATTTGCACCTAAGGGCATGGACTGCCTCCTGAAAATTAATGACAAAACAAGATTGGTGAGATGTGAATTTGGATAGCAAAAATTGAAGTTTGTACTTAATACCAAAGTAAGTCAGAGGGATGATAGACCAATATCTCAGTTTTAGGAAGATAATGTTAATAGTCAATGTTCAGGATGGATTGGACAAGGGAAATACTAGAGTGAGGGGGCAGGAAAGAATAAATATTATATTCCAACTTTCTGTTGACTTAGGCACTTTACAGATGTTATCTCATTACGTTGCTACTCATGAAGTCAGTACTGTTCACCCTGGTGTAGAAACAACCAGGCTCACAGAGGTTTGGTATATTGTCCATGACTGGAGAAAAAGGACCTAATGAGAAGTTCCAAGTATAAACCAGAAGCAGGAGCCAGTAGCTACATTTTTAGGAATTAAAAGAAAAACCAATTTGGGGAAAATAAGGCCATCCTGAGCAACAGCCACACTCCTGGACCTTGGAACACCTGCTGTATGAACATTAATGTTATGTGAAAGCAAAGTGGGATTTGGAAAAGGAGAAGAGACCCAGTAAAAAAAAAATCTCATAGGGCTGGCAGTTTATAGGAACAATGTGAAAACTTTTCATCTTGGTGACACCTAATTGTTGGCATTCCTGGTAATATTTTTTTTCCTAACCAAGAGGTTGATGGTTCAAACATACCCAGCAGCTCTACAGAAAAAACACTTGACAATTTGTTTTCATAAAGATTACACTCTATAAAATCTTTTGGGCAAACAACAGCAACAGTATAAGACAGAAGGGAAATAGATGTATGCTTCAGGAAGGTTCTTACGCTCTATATATACTATATATAGTAAATATACTGTATTTTTTGACAGTTTTTTAATCAGCTATTAATTTTTCATCCCTTGATGTTCTGTAGATTCTTGAAAGCGGTGACAGGTAACCAGTGGACACAGCTTGCTTTGGGAATCTTCATCCTCATTATGTTTTCTGGATGCTGTATGGGACTTTCCTTATTCCTTTCGCCCAGATGGCTTTGTTAAATCTGGTGTCAATGGAATCATCTGGTGTTCCCATCTTGTCATGGCAAATTTCCAGATCTCCTTGAGTGCCCAAGGAGCACGCTTCTTAAATCCCACTCCACAGATGCACTTGTGAATGTTGATGGTGTGCTCTCCGGTCACTACTTCACTGATGGCAGAATGGCCTTTCTTCTTCTCACCACCCTTCTTTTCAGAGGCCATAGTGCCAGGACCCGGGATACATATACTAATGAAGGTAGACTGATAAATGATAAAGTGTTCTAAACCCTGGAAAAAATAAAAAAGGAAACTTTATGGAGCATTTCTAGTCTGTCAAACAGTGCTGTTATATGTTGGAATTGACTTGGTGGCAACATCTGGGAATTTAAAGACAAATTTTTTTTAAAAGAAACAAAACCCCAAAAGCAACTTCTTGGACATGGAAGGTGTTTGATTCCAATTCCACAGAGAGGGTGTACTTGCCCTCTTCCCTCTGCCATCGTGTTTCCCTTTGGCTTGCTAACGTGCCCTTGCTATCAGGCAGTGAGAAGCCAGCCTGTTAAACACACTGTTCTTTGTTGTTGGTTTCAGACACCTTGTTTCTCTATGACAAACTGTCACTTAAAGCAAAGGTCCAGTGTTAAGATGTGGGAAGAACATTCTCGTGATGGATATGTATCCTGAACAGTGGCATAGCTGATGGTTCAAGACAGCAAGACTCTCCCTCAGAGCAACAGAAAATATTAATATATTAGCTGAGGATACCTAGGTTGATAATATTGCAGAGGAAGAAATCTACCTGGGTACATGTAATGCTAAAGGTCCTACAGCTTCTAAGGCAGGCCAAGGAAGAAAGGTCTGGTGATGTGCTTCCAACAAGATTACAGCCAAGAAGACCTTACGGAACAGTCTACTCTGTTACACACAGGGTCACCCCGGATCGAGACCAATTCAAGGGCTGCTTGAAACAACAAGGTTAACTTCTCAGCAATCTGCTTACAACATTACCAATTCATTATTTCTTAGCATTCTCTTGATTGTCAGGGCTGAGTTCAGGAATGATTGCAGAAGGGCCTCATTCACTCATGTGTCTGAAGTCAGAATTGACTTGATGGCAATGGTGTGCTTTGGGCTTTTTATGAAATAGTCACGGAAGAGAAAGGAGTCTTTGGGTGTTGCAAATGTTGAAATCCTCGTGTGGTGTCAGGGTTTATTTTTTCCAAATGGCTTTCCTAGTTATTGATTTAATTTTCTTTTATGAAGAAGTATTTATTATATTAAGCAGGTAGGATTAGAGTGGAACAAGCCCCACCCTACTAGAGGCCTATATAAGCTCACAGTGGCTCAATGCTCATACTATTTTGTGATGTTAACTCTCCTGGGACACAGCATCCAGCTGCACCATAACTGACAGTCCACAGGATTCAGGCCTATCACTCTCCCGTCTCTTCACTGGCATGCACCACCCACATTCATATAGTTATTTCCCTTGTGGGTTTGAGTTTCTGAGACCTTCCAATGGACCACAGAACTCAAGGGACATAGAGAAGTTGGGAACTGAACAAAGGAGGAAAGTTGACATCAGAAATCATGGAGTGGTACAGCAGATCAAACATTTGGGACATGGTTGCCTTCTGCATTATAGTAATTTCTTGTAGATGTGGTCATGCAGTCATTTTATGTAGTCAGTATGACACAAGCAACCCATAGCAATAGACCTGAACCCTATCCTATCCTGTGTCATCTTCACAATCTCTGACATACTTGGCCTCACTGGTGCAGTCACTGGCAGTCTATCTGATTTAGGATCATCCTCTTTCAGTGACCTTCCACCTTTCCAACCATAATATCCATCTCCAAGGAATATCTTCTCCCAACATGCCCAAAGTATGAGAGATAAATCCTTATCATCTCTGTCTCTATGAAGCACTCTGGCTTCACTCTCCCCAAGGCATATCAATTTGTTCTTTTAGCAGTCCATGGGATATTCAGTATTCCTCTCCACCACCACAAGGAAAAGGCATCATCAATTCTTCTTCTGTCTTCCTTATTCATTGTCCAGCTTTCAGATGCATAGCAAGTGATTGAAAAGACCATGGCCTGGATCAAGCACATTTTAGCCTTCAAACTGACAGCATTGCCCCTGAATAATTTGGAGAGGTCCCTGACTGCAGACTTTCCCCAGTGCAATTCATTTCCTGATCTCCTGACAGCTAATACCAAGAATGTTGATTGTGGATCCAAGTAAGATGAAGTTATTAACAGTTTCATCTTTTCTCCATCTGTCATGATGTTGCCTATCAATTTAGTGATGAGCACTTTTGTTTTCTTGGCTTTGAGGTGCAATCCATATTGAAGGCTGTATCCTGTATCCTTTGTTCTTCTGCAGTAAGCACTTCAAGTCCTCCTTACTTTCATTAAGCAAGTTAGTATCATCTGCATAATGTAGGTTATTGATAAGCTTTCTTCAATGCTGATCTCACATTCTACTTCATAGAGTACAATTTCTCAAATAATTTGCTCAGTATCTAAATCTGAACATTCAGATTAAGACAGACTAGGAAGAAGGATTGGCCACCCACTTCTGAAATAGCAGGCCTCTGAAAACCCTATGC
>NW_006400028.1:574066-582125 GCF_000299155.1 Elephantulus edwardii
GGGTTTAGGGCTGTTGTGCATAGGGTCGCTATGAGTCGCAAACAACTCGACGGCACATAACAACAACAACATACAGATTGAATGGGTATGGAGAAAGGATACAAACCTGATACACACTTCTTTTAATTTTAAATCATATAGTGTTCCCTGGCCTTGTTTTCACAACAGCCTCTTGATCTAGGTATAGTTTTCACATTAGCACAATTAAGTGTTCTATGATTCCCATTCTTCTTATAGTTAACCATTTTCAATAAAAAATTATATTGGTTTGCTCACAAAGTTCATATACATTGTGTTTCACACTATTATTAATTCACATTGTGTTTCCTACAGTCATTCCCATACATTATGTCTTAAAATATCAATCACCATTGGACATTGTCCACCATCACCCAATCTTTTCAAGTCCATGCTAGATCCTTCCATTTCCTTCACCCACCAAACTGTGAAACCCTGTGGTTTTGTCCCTATTCATTCTCACCTCTCTGCTCCCACTTCTTCGCCTCTTGGGTTCCCATACGTGTTTTACTAGTTATCCTTCTATTTTTACAATAATGGTATTATGGAGTGTTTGTCCTTTTGAGACTGAGTTCGTTCACTCAGCATAATGTTCTTCAGTGTCTCCCAAGTAGATTTCTTATATCATTGCTCCTGAGTGCTGCATAATATTTCATTGAAGATATACTCAAAATCACTGGCAATAAGAGAGATGTAAATCAAAACCACTATGTGATACCATCTCACCCCAGTAGCACTGCCAAAGCTTAGTAAAGCAGCAAGCAATAAATATTGGAGTGGATGTGGAGAGGTGGAAACTCTCATACACTGTTGGTGGGATTGTAAAATCATACAACTACTCTGGAAGACAGTTTGGCATTTCCTCAAAAAGTTGAACATAGAAATTCCATATGAGCCAGCTATTCCATTACTAGTAATATACCCCAAGGAAATTAGAACTGAGACACAAACAGATCTGTACACCAATATTCATAGCAAGATATTCACCATTACAAGAACACGGAAACAGCCCAAATGTCCAAACAAAACCAAATGGATTGAGAAATTGTGGTACATTCACAAAATGGATACTATGAAGCACCCAGAAACAACAGTTTTTTTAAAAATACTATGTAATTTTGGAGAGGCTAGAGAGCATAATGCTGAGTGAACTAACACAGCCTCATAAGGACAAATACTGAATGAGACCATGACTGTAAAATAGAAGGATAACTAGTAAAACTTGTATGGGAACCTAAGGGTGGAAGAGGTGGGAATAGAGGGGTGAGGATGGGTAAGGGCAAGATCACAGGATTACACAGTTTGGTGGTTCAAGGGAGTGGGGAAGTAAATGGGAAAGACCTTGGCAAAAAGACAAGGTGATAGTGGGCAAAGTTCAATGATGATTGATATTTTAAGACATAATGTGTGGGAATGATTGTATGAAGCACAATGTGAATGAAGAATAGTGTGAAACACAATGTACACAAACGTTTTAAGCAAACCAATTAAAAAATATTGCTGAAGTAAAGTTTCCTAGTACCTACTAAATGAGTATTACTTTGTTGATTACATTTCTAGATATAACTAAAGAAAACATGACTTAATTAAACCTGGGTTAGTTATCTTCCTCTCTCTTCTTACCTGTTGGCTGAAAACCCAGTTCTAACAGTCTTTTGTGTTAGCACAGTTGCTCTTTGCTCTGCAGCCTTGGAGGACAGGCCCTCTGCCCTGCACCTGCCCTCACCAGTGTGTGCTTAGTTCTTGTAGAATAACTGCCTTTTCTTTGCTTCCATTTGGTTACCCCACCTCTACTTTTCAATGCACCTTTTAATACCAGTAAGAATAAGAATCAATGCTAGAATTCTTCATCCAGGAGACCCATGTTGATTCCTGATCAATTCTTGACCATCTATCAGCAGGCCAATTTTATGCTGCTGAACAAATTTCAGCAGATCTTCCAAACTTACATAGATAGACTAGGATGAAAGTGCTGGTGACATACTTCTGGAAATCAACAATGAACTTCCTGTGGCTCATGATGGTCTAATCTGCAACCTGATCGTGGAGATGGCATGAGATCAGGCAGTGTTTTGTTCTGCTTTACATAGGTTACCATGAGTCAGGGCTGACTAGGCAGCATCTAACAACAACAAGGAACAAGAGAAGAAGGAACAGATGTAGAAGACAAGGGGATGGAGAAAGAAGATGATGCACTGGCCTTCTCCATCACATGTTCCCTGGCAAATAAAAAACCCAGATCATTCTTGGTTTCTACACATCTCACCCATTGCATATTCCCTTACTTTGGCATGCTCTACCATGCCTTTGAGTTGGGATGCTGGAGAAGAGTGTTGAGCAGATTGACTGCCAGGAGAACAAAAAGGTCATTTTTGGAGAGGGTGAAACCAACTTGCTCCCTGAAGGCAAGGATTTTTAAGTACCAACTCATATACTTTGGGCATTTGGCCAGGAAGTACCAGTCTTTGGAGAAGAACATCACGCTGGGAAGGGTGGAGGGACTGAGCAGGTGAGGAAGACCCAGGATGAGATGGATTCAGTAGCTGGAGAAATGGAATTAGATCTGTTGGAGACAATGAGATTGGCAGGATAGGGCAGGGTTCAGAGCTGTTATATACAGGATTGCTATGAGTAGCAAGTGACTCAATGGCATATTAACAACAACTATTGTCTAAATAGCTTCTGCATAAAAGGGCTTCTGATTTCTCTCTGACTACATTCTGTAGCCTTAGTGTTTCATGTACAGCTTTTGCCATACAAGTAAGTGTTCTGGAATTCCCATTCTTCTCAATGTTATCAGTAATTTGTTATGTTCTTCATAGTCAAAGGCTTTACATAGCTGATATAACACAAGTAAATAAATTTCTGGTATTCTCTGCTTTCAGCCAAGATCCATCTGACATCAGCAATGACTCATTTCACTGCCTTTTCTAAAACCAACTTGACTATCTGGAATTTCCTGTGGATGTTCCTGTAATTTTTTAATAATCAGCAAGATTTTATTTGCATATGATAATAGTGTTGTTTGATAATTTCTGCATTCTATTGGCTCACCATTTTTTAAAATGGCAACAAATATGATTCTTTCTAGTCTGTTGGCCATGTGACTGTATTCTCAGCATAGATGAGTGAACACGTCCAGAGCTCATCTGTTTGTTGAACCTCTGCAGTTGGCATTCTAGAAACTTTTGGGGTCTTACTTTTTTGCCAATGCCTTCAGTCCTCCTTGGACTTTTTCCTTTAGTACCATTGGTTCCTAATCTTGTGCTACTTTCTGAAATGGTCTCATGTTGACCAATTCTTCTTGGGACAGTGACTTTGAGCATTTCTTCCATGTTCTTTTGATACTTTCTGCATAATTTGGTATTTTGTCTATAAAATACCTCAATGTTGCAACTTGAGGCTTTTTTGAAATGCTAAGCATGTTTGTCTCTTCTGGTTTTCTAGTTCCAGACCTTTGCACATTTCATTACTTTATTTTGTCTTCTCAAGCTGTAGTTTGAAAACTCCTGTTCAGCTCACTTACTTCATCATCTTTTCCCTTCTTTTTGATTTCTCAGGTTTCGGGGCTATTGTACATAGGGTTGTTATTAGTCGCATGAGACTCAACAGCACATAACAACAACAACAACAATTTTAGAGTCTCTTCTGACATCCATGTTGGTGGTTTTTTCCTTTCCTTTTTTTTATGATATATTGCTTACTCCATGATGTCATTAATGATGTCTCACAACTCATCTGCTCTTTCCAGAGCACTTAATTGAATTCAATGAAATCTGTACTTAGATCAAGAAGCAGTCATTCAAACAGAATGAGGGGACAATGCATGGTTTAAAATCAAGAAAGGTATTCCTTGGAGTTGTATCCTATTTTCATACCTACTCAACTTGTATGCAGAGCAAATAATTTGAGAAGCTAGGCAAAATGAAGAAAAATGTGGCATCAAGATTGCAGGATCATCAACAATCTATGTTATGCAGATGATAACCTTGTTTGCAAAAATTAAAGAGGACTTGAAGTTTATTAAAGTAACTACTGAATTACCAAAGAAGATCAAAGACCACAGCCATCAATTTGGGATACAGCATGAAGGAAAAAAAAAACCCTCACAATTAGATCAATACACAACATCATGATAGATGGAGAAATGATTAAAGTTATCAACAACTTCATTTTACTCGGATACTCAATCAACATCTGTGGTAGAAATAGTGAAGAAATAAAAGACAGAATGTACTAGGCAAATATGGTGTCAAGGACCTCTTTAACGTTTCAAAAAGCAAGGATGCCAGTTTAAAGACTAAGATGTTCCTGACCTATGCAATGGTATTTTCAATTGCTTCATATGCATGTGAAGTCTAGACAATGAATAAATGATAGCAGAAGATTCAGTGACTGAATTGTGGTGTTGGTAAAGAGTACTGAAGACACCATGGACTGCAAAAGAACAAACAAATCTTGGTAACTCCCATCAGGGTGATTTCTAGAGGAGAGGATGGTAAAACATCATCTCACATAATTTGGGAATGTTAGGAGGCACCAGTCCTCAGAGAAAGGCATCATGCAGGAAAGTCAGAGGGTCAGAAAAGAGAGGCAGACTTTCAGTGAGATGAATTGGCATAGTGACACTGTGACCGCAACAAGAGGCTTAGCAGAGAAGGTGAGAAGGGGGCCGGGCAGGGCAAGGTTTTACTCTATTCTTCATAGAGTTGCTATGACTCACAACTGATTCAAAAGCACTTAACAACAGCCAAGTGTTTTAATGACTGAATACAAAATCTTAAAGAGATGGGCTTGTCTCCAGTCTATGGCTATTTTGACAAAAGGGTTACTAATAGTTTTCTCATAATCATATCTTTGAAAAGGAGATTTAATTGTTAAATGGAAAAGACAAGGTACAAATCAGTGTACATGGTTTATTAATGTCTGTGTAAAAATAAGAAAGGTTCAGGATACATATTTTTACTTGTAAGTGCATAGAATAACCAGGAAATGTACATAATGAACTGACTTCATCAAGATGGTCCCTTGAGAACAAGGTAACTTTTCAGTGAATTTCCAAGCAGTTGATCAATTAACTGTAAGGGATTTGCTTCTGTAGATGGGCAAGAAGAGAAATTCCAGTTCTGTTGTGGTAAAGGAGGCAGCCTGGACTATGAGCATGTGGAAGGTGAGGGCTGAGATGCCATCTGGAGGGAAATTATGAAGTGGGTGGAGGAAATTGGTCTTTGATATTCACAGCCATTTTAAGATCTTTGTAAGCCCTGGGGACTCCTACTTTTACTACATCAAGTATATTAAAATGCACTCCCTTCTTCATTAAAGATAATTTTACCCTATAAATTTGAGAGGGGGTTTATAAATTTGCTCTGGAAATTATTTGCTGTGAGTAACATTTAATCTATAAAAGGCTATGCTTTCTCTCAAGAGTCACTGTCTCCACTCAGAAATTCAGATGAAGCAAAACAATCCAAGCCACAAATTCTTCCAAATAAAATGAATATTTATAATGCCAAAATTAGCAATTAATGAAGTTAACATGATGTTATGTTCTATTGGCTTTTAAAACCAAGCATTTATTAATTTTATTTCACCGTTTGCATTTTGGAACCGATAACCTCTTTTCTGGTTTCTTTTCTTTTTCAAGCAATTTTGTAGATCCTTGGCAAGCTCCCAGGATTTGCATCCTCTAAGATAAAAGATCCCTGTTCTCAATTTCTCCTTCTGGGACTTCTACCCAGGGTAACCGGTAGTGCTGCTCTGGGCCCCCTCCCCCAGGATTCTACTTCCCCCACAACTTTACTGGCCAGTTGTCTTCAGACATGCCTTGTGCCCAACCTTCTCTCCATTCACCTTCCTTTTTGCCACCTAAAAAAAGATGGTCGTATAACACCAGGCCTCCCAGATGCTCTTGAGCCAATTCCAATTTACAGTGACTCCTTCTTCCACGTGACATACTAGACCTGCCTCTTGGGGCTTTCCCAGCTGTAATCTGTAAATCACAGCAGACTACCAGCCCTTTCTCCCATAAGCGGTGAGATGGGTAGAAATTTCCAACCTTTTAGTCAGCAGCTGAGAAATTAGCCCCTAGGGCTCAGACTCTGAGTGGACACTGCTAACATGCTAACTCCCTAAATGATTGACGACTACATGTCCAGGTGGCATGTTTTACCTCTTTTCATAGTTACATTTTAAATGGACCTTTTTGGAGATACAACATTAGAATTCAAAGGATTCACTTGGTAATAGGAGGTATTCCTGAGCAGGTGCAAAATCCTTTGGGAGAAAATTTAAAAAAAAAATCCTTTTCTCTTGGGAATTTATAAATTACTTGGGGAGAAAGCATGTACAGCACAGCCATGCCATAAGGTGGAAGCACCATTAGGGGCGTGGAGACAAAAAGTTGTGAGCACTCACAGTAAAGGACTTACTCGCAGGCTCAGGAATCAAGGGAAGGTTCCCGGAGGAGGTGGCATTTACAGTGAATCCTGAACAATGAGGAGTGGGATTTGAGTGGGGGTGGCTCCTTCTTGACTGACCAGCCCGCTGTTCTTCAGTCGGTCCAGCAGAGGGCAGGCCAAGCAAATAGGGGAAGGAATGGCTAACTGTTCAGCCAAGTCTCACACTTGGAACCCTGATTTGTCTGGACAGCTTCCTGGGCTTCCTGGGACAAGTCTTCTCTATGTAGATTTTGAAGCTATTTGTCCCAAGTGTGAGCTCCAGATTTACACCTTTGGCTTTGCCTAAAATTGGTACTCAGTTCTTTCTCATGGTTCATCAGGGTGGGATTCTCATAGACAGCCTGAAGCTTGTTGGCATCTCTCGTGATGTCACTTCTTCCTGAGCACCAACAATGACAATTTTTAACGTAGCAGGTTTGGGTCGCCCCGTTTGCTGAAGGGGAGGGAGGACTGCCTCTCGGGGTTGCCATGCTTTTCCAAGCCACAGTCCCATTTGTTTCCCTCCTCCCTGAAGAACTGTGAAGCAGGATTTTTAGTGTTTGCTGTATTTCTGAGTTAGGTTGGAGATCGACGTGCAAGGTATTTACTAAGAAATGCTGTGAGGTGCTGCTGGATTGACTCTGTCTGACTCACAGATGGAGACCTGGCCCAACACTGCCCCATCCTCATCGTCTGTACCACTGCCCACTGTCCTAGTCATTGTATCAGCCCATCTCGGTGGAGGTCTTTCTCGTCACCACTGACCCTCCAGCTTTCCAAGTCTCATGAGACGAGGTTTCACAGTCCTGACCTGTAATGTGCACTCTGCTCTCACTTTTTCCAAGACAGATTTGTCTAGTTTTGGCCGTCCTTGGTATATTCAGTACTCTTTTTCAGTATCACAATTCAAAGACTTCAATTCTACTTTGGTCTGCCTTATTCATTGTCCAACTTTCACATTCATATGAAGCAGTTGAAAATGCCATGGCTTGCGTCAAGTGCACCTTCGTCTTTAAAAACAGCGTCCTTGCCAGGACTTAGTACTTTAAAGATTTTTAAAGAAATTTCATCTTATTTGGATCCACACACATGGAAGTAGCAGTCAAGAAATCAAGTAATATGTTGCACTGAGCACATCTGCTGTCAGGAAAGGACTGAGGAAATATTCACAGGAAAATCCTGAAGGCCACGGGGAAACAGAGCAGGGAGGAAAGAAGCCAGCCAAGGGTTTGCTTTCAGGAGAGGCTCAGTCTCCTTCTGCTCCTGCAGGGAACACGGCAGTGTGTATGTTGTGCTTAGAGAAGGCAGTGGGCTTTTACATGCCCTCACCACTCGCTCACTGATCAGGGGCATGCTCAGAGACACTTCCGGTCCAGCGGTACCTGTGTGAAGAGGTTCCACCCCACCGTGTTTTACAGCTTGAAGACAGTTGAGATGTGAGCCCTAGGGAGCAGGGTGGGTTCACAGAGTCAGTAAAAGCGAATCAGAGGGTGTCTGACCACATGCAGCACCAACAAGTTTTGCTACTTTCTCCAAGGCCAAGACCTTTCTGTTTATCCAGTCTCCCCATGGTCAAAACCCTGTCTCTTCAGTCAGGAGTG
>NW_006400028.1:582225-584700 GCF_000299155.1 Elephantulus edwardii
GAGAAACCTATGAAGATTCAGAGTCCTCTTACCACAGCACTAAAGGCACTTCCTCACATCTTAGCAACTTCATATTGCTCCTCGTGATGAGATTTTCACTGAAGACCTCCTCACAGCTGCCCTCTAACCCTTTCCTATCCTATCTCCTCAAAATAAAACCTTCAGAGCACTCTATTCTCTAGCAGCTGTCAACTGGGGCAGCCCGTGGGTGTAACGATGACAGAGAAATGCTCCAAAAGGTGATACCTTTTACCTAGGTATCCTTCTGTTATAACTGAAGGGTGGGTCCTTTGAGTGGCTGTGTCTCATTCATCTTTGAGGCTCCCTAGTGTTGCGTAAGAATACAAGAGATTCCAGTTGACATGTTTCAAGTAAGAGACTAAACCCTGGACATGTCCACCAGCCTATCCTAACAAGCTTAGAAGACAGCTTCTTGACCAACTGACTGGAAGCGATTAATATTTTATTCCCATTCCCAAGAAAGGTGATCCAACAGAATGTAGACATTATCTAACAATATCATTAATATCACACCCAAGTGAAATATTGCTGAATATCATCCCAAAGAGGCTAGAATAGTACATTGGCTGAAAATTGCCTAGAAACAGAGATATCATTACTGTCTAGAATCAGAGATATCATTGCTGGTGTCAGATGGATCCTGGCTAAAATCAGAGACCACCAGAAGAATATCTATCTGTGTTTTATTTACCATGCAAAGGCATTTGACTGTGTGGATCATGGCAAACTGTGGCTAATATTGAGAAGAATGGGACTCTCAGAACACTTATTTGTGCTTCTATGAAATCTATACTTTGATCAAGAAGCTATTGTCAGAACAGAACAAGGAAACTGATTTTAAAATGTATAGTATAAAACCATGAAGGCTATACATCAGGACTGTGCCCTATCTCCATAGCTATTCAGTTTGTATGCTGAGCAAAGAATTTTATTTCTGAGATTCTATTATGGCATTGGAGGAAGACTCATTGAAAATCTATACAGTTGACAAAACCTTGCTTTCTGAAAGGAAGGAGGGCCTGACGCATTTGCTGCAGAAGATCAAAGAGTATACAGCCTTCAATATGGATTACATCTCAACATCAAGAAAACAAAGGTCCTTACTACTGAACCAATATGCAACATCATGATAGATGAAGAAAGGAATGAAACTGCCAATGACTTCATCTTACTTGGATCCACAATCAATACACTTAATACCAGAAAGCAGGAGATAAGGAGATACATTGTTTTGGGTAAGGTCAGGAACCTCTCCAAAATACTGAAGAGCAATAATGTCACTTTGAAGACTAAGGTGTGTCTGAGTTCGGCCATGATCTTTTTTGATTGCTTGCTATGCATATGAGAGCTGGATAATGAAAAAGGATAACAGAAGAAGAATTGATGCCTTTGAGTTGTGATGTTGGAGAAAGTACTGAATACCTATCCCAGGGACTGCCAAAAGAACAAACAGGTATGTATTGAAAAAGGTGTGGCCAGAGTGCTCCTTGGAAGCAAAGATGGCAAAGCTTTGTCTTTTATATTTTGGACATGTTGCTAGGAGAGGCTATTCATTGGAGAGGGACAGGGAAAGGTGGAGGGTCAGTGACAGCAAGGATGACTAACAATGGGATGGATTGGCACAGTGACTGCAGCAATGGGCTCAAGTGTTTCAGAGGTGGTGACGATGGCACAAGAATAGGACCAGGTTCCCATCTGTTAGCAGAGTTGCTTTTTAAAAAATTTTAGTTCACATTGGTTTCCTTACAAACTTCCTATATCTTGTGTTTCACACTAGCCCTCATTCACATTGTGTTTCAATCATTCCCATTCATTATGTTTTATAAAATGAATCACCATTGAACGATGCCCACCATTACCCTGTCTTTTCAGATCCCCGCTGGAGCTTTCCCCTCTCCTTAACTCCTTCTCCCTCCACCACCAAGTTGTGTGACCCATGATTTCCCTGCCCCTACTCATCTTCACCCCTCTGCCCCTTCCCTCCCCTCCTTAGATCCTCATACATGTTTCACTAGTTATCTTTTTCTACAATAATGGTCTTATGCAGTATTTGTCCTTATCATGCTGACTTAGTTCACTCAGCATAATACTCTCCAATCCTTCTGAAGTTAGATAGTAATCTTCAAAATCATTGCTCTTGTGTGCTGTATAATATTCCATCGTGAGAATGTAATATAATTTCTCAATACATTTGATTGTGATTTGACATTTAGGCTGTTTTAATATTCTTGCAATTATGAATAATGTTGCTATGAACATTGGTGTACAATCTCCATTTGTGTCAAAGTTCTAATTTTCTCGGGGAATATTCCTGGCAGTGGAATATGTAAGGTAGAGTCAGAATGGATCCACAGTTGACCTTTCAGCAGGTTTTCAGAGGCAATAACCACACAGGAGATTGCCCATCCTTCTCCTGAGGAGCAGCTGGTGACCTCAGAGCATGTGCCTTTGGGA
>NW_006400028.1:584861-585465 GCF_000299155.1 Elephantulus edwardii
ACTTTGGATTTCCATTCATTCATTGTTGCACTTTTCTCCCTGCCCACCCCAGTTCACTCTTCTCTTTGAAAAATAAAAGAAAAATCTTTCATTGTTATACAATCCCCCCACCCCCACCCCGGTCCACTCCACTATACAGCCTATGTTCAGCTTTTTGAGGAAAAGGCAAACTGCCTTCCAGAGTAGTTGTACCATTTTACAATCCATAGAGTTGCTTTGAATTGTACTTAATTTGATGGCATTTAACAACAAGATTGTGTTTCTTTAGGAGTAGCTCACAGATTTTCAGTGTCAGATGCACAGAAATGTTTGTTAAAAATATTGATTTCTACCTACAACCAGGAGAAGATAAAATAGATAAATGGGACCGTCTAATAATCAAATCTCTATGCAAATCCAAAAACTTCTCCAACAGGGTAAAGAGGAAAGCCACAGATGGGAAAAAGTATTTGGTAATGGCATATCAGATAAGGGACTTATACCCAGAATTTATAAAATACCTGAGCACCACAACAAGATAAAGGTAAATAATCCAATTGAAAAATGGGCACAGAATATGAACAGATACTTCACCAAAGAAGACATTCAGATGGCTAACAAGCAC
>NW_006400028.1:585875-595864 GCF_000299155.1 Elephantulus edwardii
TGGTATATTCACACAATGGAATACTATGCTGCATTGAAAAACAAGAAACTCATGCAATATTATTCAAAATGGGTGACTCTGGAGGACATTATGCTAAGTTAAGTATCTCAGTCACAAAAGGACAAATACTGCATGGTGCCACTGTTGTAAAATAGGACTGACCTCGGGGTTGGGGGAAAACTGAGAAAGATGGGTTAAATAATGTATACTGCTTTGAAACAAATGAGGTAGAAAACTGTTTAAGAGGGATATGCTATTAGGTATTTTTGTCATGACAGGAGTCCAGAGTGAAGGCTCTATAGCGGAGTGGACCTGGGGGGAAGGATTGTAAAACAATGAAAGAATTTTTCTTTTACTTTTCCAAGAGGGTAGTGTACTAGGGGGAAGGGTTGGAAGGGGAGAAAAGTGCAACAATGAATGAATGGAAATCCAAAGTCTCTGTAAATTTTCACTGAAATAAAAAATAAAAAAAGAAACCAGAGCTGCCTCCAAAAATAAAGAAATAGAAATAGATATTGATCTCTATCTCTCCACATCCTCTCCAACATTTATTACTTACTGTCCTGTTAAACTTTGCCACTGCTACTGGAGTGAGATGGAATCTCACTGTGTTTTTTGATTTGCATCTCTCTTACTGCCAGTGATTTGGAGCATTTCTTCATGTTGGCCATTTGAATATTTTCCTCTGTGAAAATTCTTTCCATGTCTTTTGCCCTTTGTGATTGGATTATCAGTCTTTTTCTTGTAGAGACCCAGGAGCACTCTATAAACTTTCATTATGAGACTCTTGTATTGCCAAATGTTTATTCCCAGTTGGTAGGTTTTCTTTTCACCCTGTTGGAAAAAGTTTTTGATGTGCATAGGGATTTGATCTTTAGGTCTCATTCATCAAATTTATCCTCTTCAGCTGTGCATTTCTGGTGGGATTGTAAAATTACACTCTGGAGGGCAATTTGGAGTTTCTTCAAAAAGCTAAACATAGAAATTCCATATGATCCAGCTATTCCTTTGCTTGGAATATACCCCAAGAAAATGAAAACTGAGACTCAAATAGAGACTTGTATACCAATGTTAATAGCAGTGTTATTCACCATCACAAGAACATGCAAACAGCCCAGATGTCCAACCACAAACAAATGGATTAAGAAGTTGCAGTATATTCACACAACAGAATACTCCACAGCACGCAGGAGCAATGATTTTGTAAATTACTACCTAATTTGGGAGGGACTTGAGAGCTTTATGTTGAGTGAACTAACTCAGTCCCACAAGGACAAATAGGGTATAAAGACATTATTGTAGAATGAGGATGAGGATCCAAGGTGGGGGGAGAGTAGAAGCAGAGGGGTGAGGATGGGTGGGGGTATTAATCATAGGGTTGCACAATTCGATGGGTGGGGTATGTGTGTGAAGGAAATGGGAAGGATATTGTGTAAAAAACAATGTATTCGAACTTTGTAAAATCAGAATAAAATAAAAACATTTTTAAATGTAAAAAAGATAAAAAATCCCACAATATATATGAATAAATATCTCTGTGTGTGTATGTGTGTGTGTAAAGCAGAGAGTACCAGAGGAATGTCTATCTGCATTTTATTAACTATGTAAAGGTGTTTGACTGTGGATCACAACAGCGTGTGGCTGACTCTGAGAAGAATGGAAATCCAGAACATTTATTTTTATGTGAAACCTGTGCTTAGATCAGAACAGAGCAAAGAAATACGTCATGGTTTAAAATCAGAAAGGGTGTGTGCCAGGAATGTGTCCTATCTCCATACCTTTTCAATCTATATGCAGAATAGATTATCTGAGAGGCTGGGCTGTATGAGGAAGAATGAATGCTACATCAGGATTAGAAGTAGACTCACTAACTACGTGTGTTAAGCAAACGGCATAACCCTGCTTGCTGAAACTGAGGAGGACCTGAAGTGTTAGCTGCAGAAGGTCAAGGATTATAGCCTTCAATATGGATTGAAGCTCAGCACCAAGAAAACAAAGACTCTCACCACTGGGCTGAGTGGCAACATTATGATAGATGGTGAAGAGATTGAGATCGTTAACAGCTTTAGTTTGCTTGGCTCCACTCTTGGTTCCAGCAGCTAGGAAATCAAGAGACTAATTGCATTGGGAAAGTCAGTTGTCAGGGACCTCTCAAGAGTATTGAAGAGCAATGATGCCAATCTGGAGACTAAGGTGAGCCTGACCCAAGCCATGGTCTTCGCAATTGCTTGCTAAGTATCAGAGAGCTGGACAAGACTAGGGATAATAGAAAGAGAAAGGATGCCTTTGAGCTGTGGTGCTGGAGTATTGATATACCATGAACAAACAGGTTCATCTGGAGAGGGTGAAACCAGGCTGCTCCTTGGAAGCAAGGATTCTGAGGCTTTGTCTGACATAGTTTGGGCATGTTGCAAGGAAGGACCAGTCTGTGGAGAGGGACACCATGCTTGGAAGTGTGGAGGGACAGAGAAAGAGAGGAAGACCATCAAAGAGAAGGATAGATTCTGTGATTGTTGTAATGAAGGTAGGTGTGTCAGAGACAATAAAGTTGGCACAGGATAGAGTAGTGTTCAGGGCTATTTTACACAGATTCACTATGAGTCACAAGTGACTTGACAACATTTAACAAAAACAACAATAATGTATATGATGTACATAGGATATAATATCTATGTATGTTTGTATAGGTATAGATATATGCTGAGCATATAGATATCTATATGCTGAGCAAATTATCCAAGAAGCTAGATTCTATGAAGAGGAGTGTGGCATCAGGATTGGAGGGAGACTCATCAATAACCTGTGTTGTGCAGATGACACAATCTTACTTGCTGAAAGTAAGGAGGACTTGAAGCACTTGTTGCAGAAGATCAAGAAATGCAGCCTTCAGTATTGATTGCATCTCAATATCAAGAGAACAGATTCTTACCGCTGGACCAATAGGCAGTATCATGATGGACGGAGAGGAGACTGAAACTGTCAACAGCTTCATCTTGCTTGGTACAATTTTTGTACCAGCAGTCAGGAGATAAGGGGACACATTGCACTGGGAAAATCTACAATTAGGGACCTTTCCAAATCATTGAGGAGTAGTGATGTTAGTTTGAGGACTAATGTGCACCTGATTTAGGCTATGGTCTTTCTGATTACTAGCTATGTGTCTGAGATCTGGACAATGAATAAGAATGACAGAAAAAGAATTGATGCCTTTGAGCTGTGGTGTTGGAGAAGAGCAGTGAACATCCTATGTACAGCCAAGAGAATGAACAGATAGGTCTTAGAGAGGGTACAGCCAGAGTGCTCTTTGGAGGCAAGAATGAGGAGGCTTTGTCTCACATACTTTGGACATATTGCTAGGAGGTGTTATTCCTTAGAGAAGGACATGATGCTGAGAAGGGGGGTGGCTTGGCAAAGGAGAGGAAGACCCTCAATCAGGATTGATACGTTGACTGCTGCAGTGGGCTTTTGTGTGTCAGGAAGTGTGAGGATGGCATAGGACAGAACGGGGCTTAGATCTTTTGTTCATAGGGTTGCTATTAGTCATGCTCAATTTGATGGCACCTAACAACAACAACATATGAATAAAACATAATGTGAAGAAATCATTTTATGAAAACCAATAAAAGAGTTTTCTAAAAAAAAAAATGATTTCTTTCAAGTACTCTAGAGTAAATTTAGAAATACACTTCATTGCCCAACCTCTACCTCCCGCTCCCTAAGAGAGCTCAAGAGTCGATTCTGCCGCCTGGCCACCCCCCACTCGTTAGTCGCCTCACGTTTAAGCTGCTAGCACAGCATTGTGAGGCTCCTTAAGGAAAATCACATCCCAGGGGCGGGGCAGGTTCCCCAGAGACCTTTCGGATCTTTAACCCCACAGCCCACTCCCTCACCCTGGACAAGCCACGTTCCACCTTCAGAAGAAATTCCCCATCCTTCCGCAAACACCCATGAAAATGCACGTGCTCCACTTTTTCTTTATACTCTAGCATTTCCCGCCGTATTTAATATCTGGGACATCAGCTCAGCTGCTGAGGGAGAAAGATTGGCGTTTACCCAGTGGCACATCTGAGGGAGGGCCTGGTCATCTGGTGCCAAACCCAATCCCCAAGAGCCCTGAGGAACAGTTCTCTGCACAGAACTCTGCACAGACATGAGCGAGGCCCCAGAAGTGGAGCTGACGTGACAGCAGCTGGTTTAACATGTTTAATGCGCATCCGCGGGCCCCTGGAAAGTCAGTGCGAGGATGACAGAGCTCTCCGCTGCTTGCACTGGTGTCCTCCAGGGCCCGGGACGTAAAAGCTGCACACTACAGGCATCTGAGAAATATGTGTCACATGTCTGTAGGGAAGCCTCAATGCCTGAAGGCAAAGATTATTACAAATTAACTCTCAACTTTTAAGCTTTAACCACAGACTTCAATCAAGAGACCCTCAGTGCTAACCCAATTGATCATCTTGTGATCCATCAAGTCAGTGTTGTCCTGACCGCACCCCAGATACCATTCACCTAACTGGTATATATCTGCAGGCCAAGTCTCTCTTAGCACTGGCCCATGTATTCACTTCCCAGAGATTAATGAGCACTTAATGTGCATTACATGCTTCACACTTTACAGGGAAACACAGAAATGAACACTATAGATGAGGGTCACTGTCTTTAAAAACTAGTTTAGTTACAGGCACAATGTTGCACGTTGACCAGTAAACAATTCTTCTGAGGGAACAATCTATTGCAAGGGCAGGCTGGGGAAGAGATCAGTGAGCGTGGATGAAGAGTGTAACCATGTACTGAGAAAGCCCCTTCCCCACAGTTCGCTCCGTCTCTTAAACTACAGCCAGCAGGTCCTGGGAGTCTTCCTGTGACTTCTCTGAGGCTGGAGCAAGGTGATCCTCAAAGATAAAGGGAAGTCATGGAGGTTCAGTGCTTGGTCAGTATGTACTATCGCATCTCTCTGACACCTATTCTGTGCCAGAGATGAGGTGCCCTGGTGGAACAGTGGTTAGAGTGTTTGCCTTCCAGCTAAAAGGTCAGCAGTTCAAATCCATCAGCGGTTCTTTGGGATAAAATCATGACTCCTGCCATGATTTCAACCTTGGAAATCCCATGGGGGCAGTTCCACTCTGTCCTTTAAGGTCACTTTAAGTCAGAATCCACTTATTGACAATGGTGGGGGGTGGTTGTTATTATATTATTATTATTATTATTATTATTATTATTATTTGGTTGTGTCAGATACTGTTTCAAGTGTGACACAAAGATATAAGCTAATACCTTCACAGATACCAGCTGCCTGTCACGCTGAGCCCCAGGCAGCTGCTTCTGATGCTCTGTGGACTACATGCCCAGAGAGAGTGCAGACATCACCCATCCTGGCCCAGAAGCCTTCCAGTACTAGTGCTTCCTGTCCCCCACACCCCTAGTCAGCCTTCCCATTGCAGGCTCATGTCAGTTCCTGCACTCTACCCAGGCAGTCCCTTCCCTATGTGCATAGTAACCCCTTTCTTTTGTGAACACCCTCCTCTATATTCTTGAGTTTCTTAGCTAAGGCTTCTGGCATTTTGCATTCACCGAGGCCCAACTTTCCCCCAGTTATACTGAAACACATCTCGGGTAATCTATTAAAATCTGTGTGGAGTCTGAGAGGCAGACGGGGCAGTGACAAGGGTGGAAACAATAGTTCAAGAGGAAGTACCCAAGGACAGACCATGAGGTCCCTGAGAGTCACATATCAGTGGGTGAGAAGAGATAAAGAATCTAAGACATGTGCAAGGAAGTGTGCACTGAGGGAGCATCAGATGGAATTGCAGGAACTTGGAAAACCCAAAGACACAGTTAGTCCAAAGGACACCTTTGCATAAATTTGGAAGAGGTGCTGCTTGCTCCTGGTGTAGGGCACACAGTACGGTGAGTGGAGCGTGAGCTGGGTTCAAGCCCCATCTCTCCCTGCAGCACCTACCTGCCTGTGACACAGAGTGGCCCGGAAAGTCCAACACAGAAGAGGCAGCCCTGTATCTTATTCTCTCCAAGTGGAACAAACAGACCAAGTCCAAAGGGGGTTTAGCAAACTTAATCCACTCCAAGCATTCCAGTCGGATGGAGCAGGGTGGGGCATGACTGTGGAGTTTGCGGCTTGCAGGGCTTTCAGTCAGGTGGCAATCTGGTGCTACTCAGGAAGGGCTTTTCCAGAAAAGAAAGGTCTTGGAAACCTATCTCAGAGCTGGAAGGAAGAAGCGGGAACTCTGATGGCTTGTTATTGTGTTTTGTGAAGTTGGAATTGACTCCTAGCTGCCCCTCTGTGGGTTTTCAGAAGTAGTAAATCACACAGGGGAAGATTGCCCATCCTTCTCCTGCAGAGCATCTGGTGGATTTGAACCACCTACCTTTGGGATTGCAGAATAGCTTCTTACCACTAGGCCACCAGCGCTCCCTTCTGGGGGCTTGTAGTAAGGAATTGTGCTGCCAACACAAAAGTATATGGTTCAAGTCTACCAGCTACTCTGTGGAAGAAAGATGGACACTCTCTTTCTGTGCAGTTTTCTGCCTCTGAAAATCCACAGTCACAACAATCGGGATGAGGAGGGCCAGGTCCCCAGCCTGGTGCTGGACTCCCTGGCTTCTGGGATCAAGGAACAAGGAAAATAGGCAAGCAGATTTCTTTGTCATTAGTTCTCGTCCTAGTTTTCTCTCCTATCCCTCCTGAGTAGGGGACCTCCCCACCTCGGACCCACACCAATGCTAGAAACTCAGACCCCATCACTGCATCACTTCTGTACCACTCGGCTCAGCATCAGCTCACAACCAGTAAATGCTTGTGGATTAAACAAAGAGATTCATTCTCCCATCAAAGCTGTTTGTATGATACTTATGAACCATAAAAATGAACCCAGTGCCAGTGACAAAAAGGAAATACAACTGACAGCTAAGGAAGCAAAGGAGGATGGAGCTTCTGGGTTCAACCAGCCATCCCCACTGGACCCACCTGGGAAAACACTTTGCAGTCCAGAGGGGAGCAAATGGCAGGAAAATATCTTCTAACAGAGCAAGAAGGCAAGCAGCTTTAACCCAAGACCACCAGTAAGGTGATAAAGCGTCCTCCCTTCCCCCCTTTATATCTACGCCCCTGTTGAGCATGAAGAAGCCAGAGAGTCGGCATCCAATTCCCAAATCAATAAGACAGTTGGTTTAATTACCATTGGAAAATGCTTGTCATTCCTCTGTAGGATCTGGTCCCCTCTGGACCCTCATTATTTCCTTCACCTGCTTCTGCCACCGACCAAACTGTGCAGCTCTGCAACTGCATCCTGGCCCATCCTCACCCTTCTGCCCCCAACCCTCACCTCCTTGTACCCCCAATATATTTTTCCCAATAAAAAAAAGAATATTAAGTACATAATACATGTATTTCAGTAATGTCATTTTGATTATAAAATGATGAGGGTGGAAGGAATCTTGAGGCTCATCAAAATCCAACATCCCTTGCTTATAGAGGAAACCAACACCCTGAACGGACAGGGTCTGACCCAGACGCCCAGAGATGGCAGACGCTGCCACCACAGACCCCAGGGGCATGGAGTGTGGAGAACCCAGCAGTCAGAAGGGGCCTCCCTGGTGGTTGAGGGCCTGGCCTTTGCTTTATTCTTCCCCTGGGAGGTTGACCCCCAAAAGAATTCTGAGCAAGTTCAGTGCTAGAGCAGAAAATATCCCACTCTCAACAGAGATTGGGGAAGTTACTGCCTAATAAACCAGTGATGTACGTGGGAAGGTTTTCCCTGAAAAAATGTAGAAAGCCTCCCAATCTGGCACAGGTTTTCTAAATATCAAAATATGTCTTACAATTTCTCTTTCTCTTGTAGTGCACCTGTAATGTGCTCAAACATCAGGTAAAACTCTTAATAGCAGGAGGGCCTACCCTTTATTTTCTTCACATCAGCATGTTGAGAAGAAGCCTCAGCCTACCCAGCTAGGTTTCTGTTGTGTTCTGCTCTGGAAAATTCATTACTTCTTGGTAAAGTTTCTGTTCAACTTCTGGGGGTTAATGAAGAACCTGATCTACCCTATCTGTTTGGAAAGATTTAGTGTGGTGGGGGCTCCACACCAAGACACTTGACTGTCTATGTTGTTGTTGTGTTGTGCCTTTGAGTTGACTCACAGCAATCCTATGAACAACAGCCCTGAATTCTGTCCTATCCTAAGCCAATCTCACCATCTCTGACACACCTGCCCCCATTGCCCCAGTGGCTGTATCAACCCATCTCATCCAGGGTCTTACTTTCCTGCACTGATCCTCTATCCTTCCAAGCATAATGTCCTTCTCCAAGGCCTAGTCCCTCCTGGCAACATGTCCAAAGTTTGTGAGAAAGAGTTTCAAAATCCTTGCCTCCAAGGAACAATCTGGTTTTACCCTCTTCAGGACAGATCTGTTTGTTCTCTTGGCAGTCCATGGTATGTTCAATATTCTTCTCCAGCACCGCAACACCACAACTCAAAGACATCAACACAAAGCTAAGAGAGTCCACTTGAAGAATGTAATCATGGCCTTGAATTACACATGCTGAGTTATATTTGTTGAATTGATGTGTATTCTATTGTGGATATTTTGTCCAACAACAACAACAAAATAAATAAAATGCTAAGAGGTTTCAAACTATGACTGCCTTCAACAAATTGGGCAGCTCATGCCTGGCTAGAGGGAGTTATTGGTGAATTTGGAGAACGACTGTATCAAGAGCCTACAAATGAACATATCTTTAAGCCAACGGGGTCCCTTATAAAATCTAAGGAAAGAATGTAAAAACAACATGAGATATCATCTCACCCCAGCAACAATAGTAAAGTTTAGCAGAGCAGCAAACAATAAATGCTTGCAAGATTGTGGAGAGAATGGAATCCTTATTTACTGCTAGTGGGAGTGCAAAATGATGCAATCCCTATGGAAGGCGGTTTGGTGTTTTTTCAAAAAGTTAGAAATAGAATTATCATTTGACTAAGCAATTCCACTACTGAGAATATCCCCTAAAGAAACCATAACACTATCCAAACAGATATATGCACACCCATCTTTATTGCTGCATTATTTACAATAGCAGAGGTGGAAGCAACCCAAATGCCCATCAACAAATGAACAGGTAGAAAAAATATGATATATTCATACAATGGAATACTACACAGCACTGAAAAACAGTAAACTAATAAAACATTACACAGCATGGGTGACCCTGCAGGACATTATGCTGAGTGAAATATTCCAATCACAAAAGGACAAATATTGCATAGTACCACTGTTATAAAGAAGGTCTGACATGAGGGTTTGGGAGAAGACTAGGATAAGAGAGGATAGATAAAGAATATTGCACTGGAATAAATGAAGGAAAGAACTATTTAAAAGGAATATATGATTAGGCATTATATGTACAATAATATCTCAGAATCAGACGTATATTGCAAAGAGGACTGGGGAAGAGTGCGAGGGAGGGAATGGTGCAAAAATGACGTAATATTTAAAAAAGTGAACTGGGGGGTGCAGGAAGGAAGGAAGGAAAGGGATAAAAATGTCCAACAATAAATTAATGAAAATATAACTTTTTCTGAAAACTTTCATTAATATCACAATTAAAATAAAAATTTATTTAAACAGGAAAGGATGTGATATATAGAAAACCCTTTATGTCCAAGGATATTTGTAATGGCACTGTGAATAGTAACAAACGAGAAAGCACAAAAACTTAGAAACACCACCAATGTCCAAACAGAAGATTGGTTAGCTAAATCGTAATATCATATATCCTTAAACAGGATGCCAGCCAGTCTTTAATTATGATGTTTGTGGCTGCTTTTTCACGACATAAATATTAACAAAAAAAACCTCCTCCAGATTCTTACTGGATATACTTTGTTGTTGTTGTTGTTGTTATGTGCCGTCAAGTCGCCTGCGACTCATAGCAACCCTATGTACAACAGTCCTAAACTCCGCTCTGTCCTGTGCCAATCTC
>NW_006400028.1:596359-606940 GCF_000299155.1 Elephantulus edwardii
TGTGGAGCCAAGCAAACTAAAGCTGTGTACAATCTCAATCTCTTCACCATCCATCCTGATGCTGCCAATTGATCCAATGGTGAGAATCTTTGTCTTTGTCACATAAACATTATTCTCAGAATAAGAATGGAAGAAAGTCTACCAAAATGCTGACAATAGTTTCCTTTGATGGTAGAATTATGCACATAAAGTGATTGAAAATATGAAGTCCTGGGTCAAAGCACACATTAGACTCCAAAGTGATAATTTTTTTTCTTTAACATTTCAAAGAGATAATTTGTAGCAGATTTGCCTGATGCAATACAGCCTTTGATTTCTTGACTGCTGCTTCTATGGGCATTGATGGTGGTTCCAAGAAAAATGAGGTTTTTGCCAACCTCAATCTCATCTCCTTTTATCATGCTATTGTTTGTTTATTGGTCTGTCCATGAGGACTTGCTTCTCTTTATGCCGAGGTGTCATTCATACTGAAGACTATGGTCTCTGCTTCTCATGCATAAATTCAAGTCTTCTTCATTTCAGCCAGCAAAGTTACATCATCTGCACATGGTGGGTTGTTAACTATTTGTTTACTATCCTCCATATAGTCCACCTTTTCAGATTATTTGCTCAGCAAATTAAACAGATACACAGAAAGGATACAGTCACGACACGTAAGTTTCCTGATGTTAAATCATGCAGTATCCCCTTTTTTTCTTTTTGAATGACTGCTTCTTGGTCTAAGTACAGATTCTGGCTGAGTACAACTAAGTGTTCTGGGATTCCTATTCTTCTCAATGTTATCCATAATTCATTATGATCCACACATTCAATTACCTTTGCATAGTCAATAAAACACAGGCAAACATCTGTTTTGTATTTTCTGCTTTAAGCCAAGAGCCTTCTGATGATAACAAAGACATGTATCAATCCACTTCTGAATCCAGCTTGAATTTCTGGCTGATACACTGAATCCCCTGTGCTGTTCAATTCATTTAAAAATAATCTTTAACAAGCTTTTGCCTCCATGTGCCATTAATAATATTGTTTTATAATTTACCCATTTTGCTGGATCCTTTTTTTTGTTTGGCTGATGTTCTCGGCCCTTACAAGTGAGACCAGTGCTACATCCGTTTGTTGAAATGTTGTAATTGGCATCCTGTCAATCCCAAGAGACCTGCTTTTCTCCTGATTACTTCATTGCAGCTTTGAAAGAATATGCTGCTGCTGTTTTGGGAGCTGTCGAGTATGACTCATAGTAACCCTGTGAACTCTGTCACGTACCATCCTCATCATCTTTGACACACTTGAGCCCATTGCTGCAGTCACTGTGTCAGTTAATCTCAATGAGGGCCTTCCAATGCTAATTCTACAATTTTTCTAGGGATAACCTCTTTTAAAAATAGTTTCAAAGTATGTGAAATGAAGCTTCACCATCCTTGCCTCTAAGGAGTACTCTGGTTGCACTTTTCCCAAAGCGTATCTGTTTCTTCTTTTGACACTCCGTGGGATAGCTGGTACTCTTCTCCAACACCACAGTTTTTCTTGTCCAGCTCTTAGAAGCCTATCAAGTGATTGAAAAGACCATGGTGTGAATCAGGCATATCTTAGTCTTCAAACGGACATCATCGATTGTTCCTCAGTAATTTGGAGAGGTCCCTGACAGTGGACTTTCCCACTGCAATACATCTCCTGATCTTCTGACTATTGAGACCAAGAGTGCTTGATTGTGGATTCAAGTAAGATGAAATCATTGACAGTGTCAATTTTTCTCCTTCTATTATGATGCTGCTTACCAGTCTAGTGGTGAGGATTTCTGTTGTCTTTATATTGTGATGCAATCTACATTGAAGGCTGTAGTCTTTGATCTTCTACAGCAAGAGTTTCAAATGCTCTTCACTTTCAGCAAGCAAGGTTGTATCATCTGCATAATGAAGATTGTCTATGAATTTTCCTCTGATCCTGATGCCACATTCTTCTTCATAAAGTCCAACTTCTTGTATGATTTTCTCAGGGTACAGACTGAACAGGTATGGTGAAAGGATACAACCCTGACACATACCTTTCCTGATTTTAAATCATGCAGTGTTCCATTATTATTGACAACAGCTTTTTGGTCTAGGTATAGGTTTTGTATGAGCATTTAGTGTTTGGTATTCCCATTCTTCTAAGGGTTAGTCACAGTTTGTCATGATCTGTGCAGTCAAACACCTTTACATTGACAATGAAACACAAATACACATTCTTCTGATATTCTCTGCTTTTAGCCAGGATCCATATCTGGCATGAGTAATTATACCCCTGGTGCCATTGCCTCTTTTAAACCCAGCTTGAACTTCTGGCAGTTCTCTGTCAGTATACTGTTCTAGACATTTTTGGATAATCTTCAGAAATAATTTGTTGGCAGGTGATATTAATAGTATTGTTTGATAATTTCCATATTGTGTTGTTGGATCACCTTTCTTAGGAATGGGAATGAATAGGAATCTCTTTTAGTCAGTTGGCCAAGCGATTGTCCTCCAAAATATCCTGATATAGTGAGCATGTATGTCCAGGGCTGCATTTGTTAGTTGAAATATGTCAACCTGGTATTCCATCAGTTTCTGAGGACTTGTTTTTGCCATGGCTTCGGTGCATCATGGACTTCTTCCTTCCTTCTTGTTCATATGTTACTTCCTGAAATTTTTAAATGTCAAACAATTCTTTTTGTTTCAGTGATTCTGCGTATTTCTTCCATTCGCTGCTTCTTGGATCATTCAAAATTTTGTCCATATCATCTCAGTAGAATATATAGAGCAGAAAAATATATTTAACATGAAATAAATTTAAACTATGAAAATTTAAAAATTATCTGTTGTTTTTCAATAAAAGATACAGAAATTAAATCTAGACAAAAATCTTATGACTAGTGGAGCATGAATTTAAAAAGATTAAGAAGAACTCTCCTGGAAGCTCTGGGACATAAATTGTTGTTGTTAGGTACCATCAAGTTGAGTCTTACTCATAGCAACCCTATGAACAGCAGATCTGAATCCTGTCCTGTTCTGTGCCATCCTCACCACTTCTGATACACCTGAGCCCATTGCCGCAATCACCATGTCCACCTATCTTGTTGGGGGCTGTCTTGTCTTTTGCTGACTCACCACATTTCCACGCATTATATCACTTTGTAAGGTATAGCCTTTCCTAGCAACATGTCCACAGTATGAGAGATGAAGCTTTGTCATCCTTGTATCCAAGGAGCACTCTGGCTGCACCATTTCCAAGACACACCTGTTCATTCATTTTGGCAGTCCATGGGATACTCAATACTTTTTTCCAACACCATAATTCAAAGGCATTAATTCTTCTGTAATCCTTATTCATTGTTCAGCTCTCAGAAGCATAGCAAGTGATTGAAAAAAGACCACGGCAGGCACATCTAAGTCTTCAAAATGACATAATTTCTCTTCAGTATTTGGAGATGTCCTTGACAATGGTATTACCCAAAGCAATATGTCTCCTGATCTCCTGACTGCTAGTACCAAGAGTACTGATTGTGGATCCAAGAAAGATTAAATCATTGACAGTTTCAATCCTTTCTTCATCTATCATGATGTTGCCAATTGGTCCAGTGTTAAGGATCTTTGTTTTCTTGATGTTTCGATGTTATAAATTAGCATAGTGCAAAATGGATATAGTCAGATCTTCTACTTAATAGCTTTGCGGTCTTGGAAAAATTATCTCTGAGCCTCATTTTTTAAAATCTGCAATATAGAGAATTATACTTACTATACCAAATGTTCTCAAACTGTCAAGTTTACTCCAAGTCATAGTGACTCAATAGGACAGAGTAGACCTGCCCTAAAGAATTTCCAAAGCTGTGCATCTTAAAAGAGCAGACCACCTCCTCTGTCTCCTCCAGGGCAGTTAGTGAGTTTGAATCACCAACCTTTTGGCTAGCAGCGCAATTCTTAAATCACAGCAATCACTAGAGCTCTCCTTGACAGTATTCCACAAAATGCATGCTTGTTTGAGGTTATTTATAGACCAAAACATCCACATACCTCCTTCAGTTCTAATTCTCTGCTTGGGATGAAAGTAATGGATAAGAGGCAGAGGAGCTAGAAAGGCAGGAGAGGACCTTGCTAGGCAAGTCCTACAGAGATCAAGATGCACAAACAACAAGCAGAGGTCTCGAGCTTCAGTTGAAGGAAAAAATGAGGCTTCATATGTTCTCTGAGGGAGCTCTGGTGGACTAGTGGTAAAAGGCTGCATTACAATCCCAAAAGCACTTGGTTCAGGTCCAGCTGCTTCATGGAAGGATAGGCAACCTTCTCCTGTGTGATTAACTGCCTCTGAAAATCAACCGGAGGGTCAGTTATAAGTCAGTTCCAACTTGAGGGCACGCAACATTAACAACAACAGTTTTCTGAGGTATTAACTTAGTTTGGTTATACCTGTGCAGGCAGAGAAATGGATGAGAAGAAATCCATGAGAAGAATAAGGAATGAAGATGAGAGCGAGAGTCTGTGTTTGAGGTCATGGATGAGAAGGCTAGGACCCCATATCTTGGTGGCAACTTCATCTTTCATTACTTCTCCAAGGAAGCTGATGAGATGACAGTGAGTGAGCTGGCAGAAGTGATGTATTTGTGATACAATCAAAGGCTGATCTAAATGCCTAGACACATCTCTCCTTCCTTTGGGGTGTCAATTTCCACACCCTTCCTGTTTGGGAGGCTGCCAGTAGGTTGGAGGTTCTAGTTCCAGAGATTTGAACTGCAAGGTGAGAGTGCTGCCCGTCTTAAGATGAGGCTCTCCCTGCAGTAATACAATGCAGGTTCCCTCTGGTTAGACTTTTTCAAGCTCTCATTAAGAGCTATGCAATGCTAAGGTTATGTCCCCTTGTCAGGCAGGAGATCAGAGGCCACAAACCCTTTCCATTGAACTTTCATTGGTGTCAGTGTGCCAGGGATGGGAGAGCAGGTATAGACAGACAAGGACACCAGGCTGCCTCCAGCGGGGTCCCCAAGGTCTGAGTTCTGGGAGTGACTTCTTCCTTCTGGTGCTGCTGGCTCACATCCTCTTACCCATTGAATTCTGGATGCCAGCTTACCTGGATTCTCCTAGATTTCTCTGGTTCCTTAAGTATGATCCCTGGTCCAAACTTCCCAGCTTGTCACACCTTGACTCTTGCTCAATATACCTAAAGCTTAGGGTTAATCCTGTAACTGCCTTTATTATATATTCAGGAAACGTCAGAATTGGAAGAAAGCTCATAAACCATCATTTATATTGATGGAGGAAATAAAGTCCAGAGAAGGAAGCTGTATTTAACAAAGAATGGAATCAGGATGAGAGCTGTATCTTTACCTTTCCCCTCTTCCGAGGCCCTGGTTTCTGAGCCTGCGGTTTCTGAGGTCCTCTCTGAATCGCCTGTCATATTGATAAGATCAGCCTATTCACTGATTAATGCGCTCATTTATGCTACCCACGTCTAGACTAGACTAGAAGTTCCATGCTTTAGCTCACCACTGTGACCTGAGTACCCAGGACAGTGGCATCCACAAATGAAATGCTCTGGCATGATTTGGGTGAAGCCCTGGTGGTCCAGTAATTAAGCAACTTGGCTGCAAACTTAAAGAACAGCATTTTGAAACTAGCTAGTTGCACCATAAATCCCTGAAGTTGTGATGTTACTCTGGACTGCTAACCAAAAGGTTTGAAGCTCAAATACACCAGCCACTCTGTGGGGAAAAGACAGGCAGTTTCCTCCTGTAAAGATTCACAGCCGCAAAAGCCAGATGGAGGACTGCCGTGAACTGGAATGGACTCCACAGCAGTGCGTTTGTATCTGGGTAGCTGTTTCACAGGAGAAATGGCCTGGCAGTCTGTGCCCAGAAAGACCAAAGGCTTGGAAATCTGATGGGGCAGTTCTACTCTGTCCTGTGTGGTCATTATGAGTCAAATTAATTGAGTGCCACCTAACATCATTACCTGTTGGTTCAATAAGCAATCCCATGGAGAGATGGTCAAATAAAATTCCTCGGTCCTCAAAGTAGACAGCTGAGCCTAGAAGACAGGACTGGCTGAACTACTGTAGCTTTAACAATAATGTATTTTTCTTTTAATGTTATTTTTTTGTTCTTGAGAACATACACAGAAAAACATATACTAATATTGCTGCATTTTTGAGCACATATGGACTTTGGAATCAAGAAGGCCTGTGTTTGAATTTTAGCTATGCCATCAACTGTACATTGTGGGGCAAATTTCTTAACCTCAGTTTCTTCATCTGTAAATAGGCTATAAAGTTTACTTCAAAGAGTTGTTGTGAATTATATAATACATTTAAAGGACTTGGTGCAGTGTGTGGTATGCACTAAGCATTGAAAATGTGGTAGTTTTTTGCATTAGACATTCTTTTTGGTTGGTGGTTCTATCTAGACTACCTTCTAGAGCAACCTCCACTCACAGCTCCTACTGTCTGCGGGACCCCGGCACTGGCCACAGTTCACTGTTCCAGGGAAGGAAGGAAGTACTACATACAAACATGAATTGACCCTTTCTTGGTGAGACCTGGGCCTTCCAAGCAGTTGCTACCTTGTAACATCCTTGGAGAGGGGCATAATGCTTGGAAAAGTAGAGGGGTCAGTGCAGGAGAGGAAGACCCTAGACTGAGATGGATTGACACAGTGATCATGGTAATGGAGGCAGTCGTGTTGGAGACTGAGATTGACTCAGGACACAGCAGAGTTCAGAGCTATGGGGCATAGGATCGCTATGAGTTGTAGATACTCGAACAACAATGACTTTTCTTCCTCTGGTAATTTCTCTCTGGGATCCAACAGTGGAGGAAGCCTCAGGCCTGGGAGGGATTGTTCTTCAGCCTTGGATTAGGGTAGGTGCTGAGCAACACTGAGTCCATGAGCCCCTAGTGAGCCAAGGCCTGTGGACATGACACTGGCATTGGTCTTGGGTGCTGGCCTGATACAGAGTGGATTGGCACAGCATGTCTGTGGGGAGGAGTGGTGGCAGCAGCTCCCTGAGGGTCTTGCTCAGCAGCGGGTATGGCCCAGAGAGCAAGAACTGAAGCCTGGATGGAGAGCATGTCACCAAGTCCACATGTTTACAGGCAGACATGAGTCACCTCGGGGGCTTCCCAGGGGCCTTGCTGCTTTTAAAATAGCAGTTGCTGTGTGTGAGGGGAGCAATCAGGAAAACATCTTTCTGTGTTCTTACTAAAAGGCCCCTGAGTGGCATAAATGGCTTATACTCCACTGCTAAGTGATGGATTGGCAGCTTAAACCCACCCAATGATGTCACAACAGGAAAGGCTTGGTGATCTGCTTTTATAAAGATTACAGCCAAGAAAAGCCCAGTGAAGTCCAATTCGGTTCCATAACATATGAGGTTGCTGTGAGTCAGAATCAACTTTACAACAACAGGTTTGGTTTGAGTTTTTATTGAACCCTGTGCTATAGCTGAGAGCCAGGTAACCTGTAAGGCAAGGCCTCCAAGACCCAGCTGGGGACTAATGAGGAGACCCACATCCATCCTCCCACCTCAGGAGCAGCCTCCCTCCTCCCCCCTCACTTATCCCCCCCAGTGCTCCCTCCACTCCACTCAGACATCTGTTCCTGCCCACTCCTTCATCACCACCCTCCCATCTCTCAGCCTCCTCCCAGGCAATGCTGGCTGTCTGCAGGGCTCTCCCTCTCTCCCTGTCACCGAGCCACAGGCTCTTGGCGCTGGGCAAACCTTGCAGACCCTCAAGTCCATCCACCCACAACTGCAGCTTCCCTGGCAGGCAGCCCCCAGAGCCTGAGGGAGCATTTTTAGCACCGGGAGATTGCTGGCTCCTGAGGCAGTCACCGTCGTTCTTGGACAGTGTTTGTATTTAGCTCCTAATAATAAAACGAAACTCACTGACAAGGCATTGAGATCCTGTAGACAGGGTAGAACTGCCCCAGTGGATTTCCAAGGCTGAATCTTTATGGAAGCAGATGGCTGCATCTTTCTCCAGCAAAAAGGACTGTGGGCTTGAATTGACAACCTTTCAGTTAGCAGGTAAACGCTTAACTGCTGCACCATCAGGGCTCCTTTTAAGTTCCCAATATTGAGCCCAAATCTAGAGCCCCATCAAACAAGTAGCCTACTTTACATGATGGCTTTTCTCACAGACTTCTTAAAGTGGAGTAAACCCCACATCCACTCCTTTGCCTGTTCACATGCTCTTCACCTTGTCTCCTTTCTCCGTCCCTTCCTCTCCACCTCCACTGCTCCAGCCCTGACTCCAGCCCGCCTCATCTTCTGCCTGGTGAATTCACATCCAGGTTTTCATTCTCCCAGTTTTACTGCCTCATCGCTGCTGCTGTTGTTAGGCGCCATTGAATTGCTCCTGTAGTGACCACGTGTGACAGAACTGCCTCGTGGCTGTTGAATTGTTCCCATAGTGACCACGTGTGACAGAACTGTCTCATGGCATTTTCTAGACTGCAGTCCTTACAGGAACGATGGCCAGGAAATTATCCTACAGAGCCGACTGGTGGGCTTGAACTACCAACCTTTCAGCAACCAGGCAGTGTGCACTGTGTCTTGTGGGTTTACAGCTGCTGGGGCAGATTGGCAACTATGCTTTTTTTTTTTTAAAAAAAAAATCCCTTTTCTTGGGATCTGAGTGGAAGTTTACAGAGCAGATTTTCTCATTCACATAGTTTTGTATTTTGTAGCACTGGTCGCAGTGCCCACGATGTCGCAGGGCTCCGTCCACTTTCTGTGTTTCCCAGTGCCATTCATCCTTCTTTCCCATCCCTTCCTGTCTTCTCTGTGTCTCTCCAGGACAATACAGCCCTTTTGATCTGATGCCATAGAAGGAGCGCATTCCCTCCTGGTGTTGTTAACCTCACAGGTCTACCTGATTGAAAGATGGGTCACAGGGTGACTGAGGGGCACACTCTCAGGGGCTCCATCTGTCCATTGCAGACACACCAGTTAGCCTGACATTTTTTTTTATGATTTTGAATTTTGCTCCACATTTTTCTACTACTGTATCAGGTAGAGCCTTCAACACAGCTTCAACTCCCTCCTTCATTATGGCTCTTGCTCATCTGGTTAATTCCTGAAATTTTTCAGCGTCAATTCTTTTTGGTACAGTAATTCTGTGTTTTCCCCTCCATCTTCTTTTGATTTTTTCTGGGTCCTTCAATATATGAAGTAACAGAGTAATGAAGTAACGAAGGAGAAAGTAGAAGCTGCACTAAAGGCATTGGAAAAAATAAGGCCCCAGGAAATGATGTGATATCAAATGACTTGTTTCAATTAACAGATGCAGCCCTGGATGCATTCACAGCTGATCTGTGAAAGAAAGATGGGTATTGTCCTCCTGTGTGATTTACAATTTCTGAAAACCCACTATGAATTGGTTCCAAATGGATGGAATGTAACAAGACAACAAGAAGAAGTAGTTTTCATAATTTTGCTTGTTATTATATACATGGATCTACTTATAGCACCAAGAATGGGAATCCCTGAACACCTGACTGTGCTCATGTGAAACCATGTTTCATGTGAAACCTGTACCAGGATGAATAGAGTTCAAAACCAGGAAAGGAGTGTGTCACGGAAGCATCCTGTCTTTTTAACTGATAAAGTAGAAGCGATCATTTGGGAAGCAGGACTTTATGAAGAGGAATATAGCATTAGAATTGGAGGAAGACTCATCAACAACTTGTGTTATGCAGATGGCACAATATGGCTTGTAGAAACTGAAGAGGACCTGAAGTATTTGCTGCAGAAGGTCAAGAACTGTAGTCTTCAATATAGATTGAAGCTCAATATCAAGAAAACAAAAATTCTCACGATTGAGCCATCTGGAAGCACCATGAAAGGCTGAGAAGAGCTTGAGATTGTTAACAATTTCAGCTTACTTGAATTAATACTCTTGGCACCAGCAGTAAGGAAATCAAAAGATGGATTGCATTAGGAAAATCTACTTTCAGATATCTCTCCACAGTGCTGAGGAGCAATGATATTAGTCTGGAGACTAAAGTGCACCCGATTCAGGCCATGGTCTTTGCAATTACTTGCTACTCATCAGAGAACTGGACAATGACAGAAGAATAATCAATGCCTTTGTGTTGTGGTGCTGGAGCAGAGTATTGAATATACCACAGACTGTCAAGAGACCATACAGGTCTGTTCTGGAGAGGGTGAAACCAAGTTGCTCCTTGGAGGCAAGAATTTTGAAACTCCATCTCACATACTTTGGGCACGTTGCCAGGAGGCTTGGAAAGGAGGAGGAACAGTGTAAGAGAGGAAGACCCGAGATGAGATGGATTGGCACAATAACTGGGTTAATGGGGTAGGTGTGTTAGAGACAGTGAGATTGGTTCAGAATAGGACAGGGTTCAGAGCTATTGACATGAGGGTCAATGAGTCACAAGCGATTCAATGGTACATCACACAGCAAAACCATTTACAGTACCTACATGTACATGGATATATGTATGTTGCTGTTGTTATGTGCCGTCGAGTCGCTTGCGACTTATAGCGACCCTATGTACAACAGCCCTAAACTCCGCTCTGTCCTGTGCCAATCGCACTGTCTCCGACACTCCCA
>NW_006400028.1:608225-662424 GCF_000299155.1 Elephantulus edwardii
TGTGACTGGGATATTTCACTCAGCATAATGTTCTCCAGAGTCAACCATTTTGAATAATATTGCATGAGTTCCTTGTTTTTTAATGCAGCATAGTACTCCATTGTAGCTTATTTTTTAATATGAGTCAAATTTCATATCCTCTGAGAACTCTTTAACCCCCATAGCCCTCACAGGTAGGAACTCAGAATATAATGAAGACCTGAGTCTTTCAACCATTTCCTTTAACAAAGGACATCCTTTAGCCACTTAACTTTCCTAAACAGTTTCTGAACAATTTTCTCTCTGAGATGTGACCACTGCACTTGCAAGTACCATGAAACCCCTGTTCCTCAGAATCACAGGCAGAAAAAAAAAAACCAAAACAAAACAGGTATTAGGATGTGACCGTCCAGCTACTGCCAATGTTTTACTGAGGTTCCCAAAAAGATTTCATCAATAGAGGATTTGTTTCCCGCGTATCCAAAGTTCTAAAATTATCTTTCCAGAAACTTTTCCAGGGTTGCTCAGGAAGAATGCCAATTTCCCCTAGCCTTTATTTCAAAAAGTACTTAATACCTGTTAAAGCCTCGGCATTCTTTTGTTGTCTTGTTCATTCTCTCACCTTCTGCTATTTACAAACAGAGCTGCTGGTGGGCTTCCTGATTTTCCTTGTGCTGTTTTTTTGTAGAATGCTCTTCTTTTCTGTATACAACAGGGTGTGTGTCTCAAACGCAGGCCCCACATTCAGGAACCTTACAGACTCAACAGAGTGAAGGCAACTAGCACAGAGTCCAAACACACGAGGTCATTTCTGGTTTTGCCACTTGACAGCTGCTTGGTCCCAAGTACTATCAGGCTTCTTGAGCTTCAGTGTTTATGATCTGTAGAAGGACTAGCACCCATCCCATGCATTCTGAGGATCAGAGAAGACAGTGTTCTGTGAAGTGCTAATATATGCATAGGCAACAAACATTGTCTCTGTGTGTGGCCATTCTTACAGTGATGTCCTCTGTGAATTGGTTCAGCCCTGACTGGGAGGTTATGAAATGCCCAAAAGCCTTTGATATAGGTAACTATTAAAATGAAATAGTAACAGAACTTTCTTTTTGCTTTTTTTTAATTATTAATTTTAATGAATGTTTAGAGACTTTGGATTTCAATTCATTCATTCATTGTGGCATTTTTCTCCCTGCCTACCTCTCCCCTCCCAGTTTGCTCTTCTCTTTGAAAAGTAAAAGAAAAATACCCCCACTGCCCGAGTCCACTCCACTATGCAGCCTTCATTGTGGACTCCTGTCATGACAATAATACCTAATCATTTATCACTTTTAATCAGTTATCTCCCTCATCTGTTTCAAAGCAGTATGTATCATTTATCCCATCTTTCTCACTCTCCCTCCAACCCCAATGTCAGTCCTGTTTTACAATAGTGGCACTATGCAATATTTGTCCTTTTGTGATTGAGATAGTTCACTCAGTATAATGTCCTCCAGGGTCATCCATTTTGCACAATATTTCATAAGTTCTTTGTTTTACAATGCAGCAGTGTTCCATTGTGTGACTACACCAGAGCCTTTCCAACTCTTTGCTATTGTGAACAAAGCCGCAATAAACATGGGTGTGCAAGAAATAATAATAACAGAACTTTTGAGAGAGATAATAAAATCTATATGGCTCAAACCAAAATCTTAAGTCAAGCAAGTATCCAATAACGTCAAAGGAGTGGCTCAGGTGAAAGCTAAGTTGGAGAACCTAAGTCAGAAGACCCAAGCAAGGCCCCCTTTCCTCCTATGAGTTAGCACCTAGAAAACACACCGACAAAGGTTACAATGACGATGACTCTAGGGTCTACTCCATCACATAGCTGCAAAGGCCAAGACTGGAGGGGTAAGAAAAGGGGGCACAGAAGACACCCAGGGAAGAGCCTGCCTTTATGGTGAGTGACCTGTCCACGAGAGAAAATGGCCCTTGTGTGTCAGGTTCTGATCACAGCTCTTCATCTCATGGGCTGTAGGGAACAAGAAGGTGAGAGATGGCCAGCATGTTTCCAGGGGTTTGTGTCCATCTGTGGGCAGAGGCTGATGGAGATCAGAAGCCAGGAGAGAGAACCATGAACAACACCAGGTGGCCTCAGTGACCTTTTTCCATATCTGTCTATTGAGCCCTGAAGGTTTACTATTAAGTCAGAATTGACCCACAGCTGACCCTCCAATGAGTTTCTGGAAGTTGTCTTTCTCCCCTAGCATTGCTGGTGGATTTGAATCACCAGAGGCACACCACGTTTGAGTTGGCAGCACAACTCCCTGTGGGCTATGCCACCAGACCTCCCTGTGTCCTGAGGCTCTCAAATCCTTAACAGATACCTCCCAAGGTCATCTTATCTCCAACCTGCAGAACCAGCAGAAGGAGGTGGCCTTTGGACCAGATGGCCTGCTGTCTTAATCAAGTCAGAGGCCCTTCTAGTGCTTTCTGTCATGAGCAACAGATTGGCCTGCAAACCTCACACTTCTCAAGCTCCTGTCGGATTAGTCCACATTTTTTTTAAATATGAAAAAGGAGGGGCAGTGCAGAGATATGAGCATCTGTCAATGTAACAAACTGCTCTCTGCCCAAGGTGCTTCTGTCCTGCCCCTCCCTCTGCTCAGCTGAGATCCCTCCCACCCCGCCCCACCCTCCGGGAAGCAGTCCTCAAGCCTGGAGCCCTTACTGTGGGTGGAGAGTACTCCTTCCACCTAGAAGTTCCCACCACCCAAACCAGGCAACTGGCAAGTCATCAGGGCTATTTATCTTCCAACTGCCTGTCACTGTCACCACTTTTCAGCAGAAGCCTTTAGACTTCCTTACTATTTACCCTCTAGGGAGCTCTGATGTCCTAATGGCAAGAAGCTGTGCTACAATCCAGAAAGATCATGGTTTAAATACATTAGCTGCTCCACAGGAGAAGGATGGCAATCTCTTCCTGTGCTATTAACTGAAAATCTGCTCGAGGGTCAGCTGTGGGTCAGTTCTGACTTGATGGTAGACAACAACAATAACAACAACTATGTACCCTCTAGTTGCCTAATTATCTTGCTTGCCCTCCTCCTTGAAAGTAATTCCCTGAACAAATTAACTGTTATCCCTCTACCTTAGACCATCAATCCAACAACTCTAGATATGGCAAGGGAAGAAGCCCACATGGTGCAGAGGATGAACAAAAAAAAAAAAGTGGGTGGTTTGAATTGACCAGCAGCTCCTCATGACAACACTGTGGCCATTTGCCTCTACAGAAGTCACTGGTCCCCATTGCTGTCAAGTCCACATGACTAATAGTGACTCTCTGGGACAAAGTAGAAATGCTCTTTAGAGTTTCCCAGGCTATAATATTCTGTGAGGGCTCTGCTGGGGCCATCTCTAGTGTGCTGCACTGCTAATCAAAGGCCGGGTGTTTGCAAGGTTGGAATCCACAGGTGGCTCTGAGGCGAAAAGATGGGCCGGCTCCTCTGGTAAGATTATAACCTGGGAAGCCCAGTGCAGTCACTGAGTTGGAACCAACTCAAGACAGCAAGTGAATCCTATGTGAAGTGCTACTCCTTCCTATAAAGTCTCCAGGAGACAGAATTGAAAGTCCCAATAGGTTTAGTCTTTTAATAGCAAAAGGACTATGAAGTCTTCTGTGAGAAATTACATGAGCATAGACGCAGATGCTTAATTTACCTAAGGACCAACTTCCTCCTCCATAAAAAAGGGCAATACTCTTGGAATCCCTCACAATTGTAGGAGGAGAGGAAATATCCTCTTCGTTCTGACTTTCACACCTTTTCAGCACCATAAAGTGATGGTTTTTTTTTCCTCCAGAGGCCAGAGACTTTTTCATTAGTGGATACCTGCAGGCTGAGCCTGAAAACAATTTTGTTTGATGAGGGTGGTTTAAACTTAAGTGTGATTCACTTGATGAGACAGGAGCAACATTTCCATACTAAATCACTGGGTACACCTGAGGGTGGTAGCTTTTACTTTTAAGGTGTTCATTTTGCTTGTTGAAGGAAGCCCTGGTGGCTTAGTGGTAAGGACCTGCACCACCAAGCACAAAGCTCCGCAGTTCTAATCCACTAACTGTTCTGCAAGAAAAAAAGTGAGCAATCTCCTCCTGTGTGATTAAATTGGCTCTGAAAACCATGGAAGATCAGCTATGAGCAGTTCCTACTCAACACAACCACCCACGGAAGCTCTGGTGACATGGTCCATAGGGAGGTGCACTGCTAACCAAAGGCAGTGCCTGTCTGGAGTTCGATTCCACCAGAGGCTGCTCAGGAGAAAGATGTGCAGTCAGTTCCAATTTGATGATGACAATGAGGAAAGATGAAATGGTTCACAAAGGAGACTGGGTGGCGCAATGACTAAGCTAACCCAAAGGCTGGCAGTTCAAACTCCCTGCTGGTCAGAGGGACAACCTAGTGATCTGCTCCTGTAAAGGTTACAGCCAATAAAATCCTACAGGTAGTTTTACTCTATTTTACTTGAGGTCAACATCACCAAACAACAACCATGCTTATTCATTTAGTCTCCCACAAGGTAGGTAGGTGGCAGTATCAGTCTCATCTTGCAGATGTATGTACATTTGAGCAACTTACCCAAACTTTACACAGCTGTGGAGGCAGATCTGAAGACTTGAACTTGGGTAGGTGGGTCCCTGAATTCTGGCATTTCTACACTGTTGCAGGTACTGCTTCTCAGTCAAAGCTATGCCCATGCAGCCTCCTGACTGGAAGCTCTGTGCTCCCCTCTATTTCTGGTGTGGACAGGTGAGATTATGGGGAGTGTGGGCTGGCTAGCGGCCCTTTCAGAAGCAGCTGAAGAAAGTGAAGCAGTTGCCTGTTCCTCTTGTAACCGTGTGCCTTCGTGCTCTGAACATTAGATAAGAGCAAAAGGAGTGACTCTGACCAGATTATAACCTAGAGAATAGCCTTCTGTTGTTGTACCGCTGAGTCAGAACCAACCCCTAGAGCAGCTGGTGGCCTTGAACCATATGCTTTAGGGATTACAGCACACACAGCTCCTTGCCACTAGTCCACCAGAGCTTCCTCCACTAAAAAGGTTGGCATGCCAATTACTGTCTCTCCTTGGAGATAAGCTTACCAGTCACCATCCCTGCTGAAGGAACATCTCTCAATTGCCATATAATTTACCACTTGACCCTCCTGTTCCCGTTAGCTTGGACAGAAAGTCACTCAAACCACAGCTGGCCAGGGACTTATGGGGCGTGCAGCTAAAAGGGGATGAGCAGGGGCCAATCATTCTCAGTTCTGGGAATGTGATTTGGGAAATAGTGAAGCTGTGAGTTTTCCGGTGGGTTGAAATTGAAATAATCTGAAGGTGGTTAAAGCTGTGATAGGTTAGGCAATTAGAAACTATCATTGCAGAAGAGTGATAATGTAGAAAAAGAATATATCTAGAGCAGAGGCTGAGAATCACCTGGCTGGCCAGGACATCTGAGTCAAGACAAAGGTGAAATGTTACAGCTGTTGATGTTTAGCCCTGCCTGACCTTAAACACCATTGGAGAGTACTTAACCAATATTGGAACCTGTGCCAAATTTAACTGGTGTAGGAGCAAAGCCCAGGCATTATTAGCAAGTGTAAAAAAATCTCCTCAGGTGAATCAAAGGTGCAATAATGGGAGAGAAACACTGACCTTTAATGATGCTCATTGGTCTCCAGAGGCTCCTGTGCCGAAGTCTGTGGCTTTCCTCAGCCTGGCTCCACTCTTCAGATTCTTCTGGGTTCTTTGATAGACATGTCTGGATATTTAATCATTAGCAACTCCCACTCTTTCTCTTGCTAACAGAATCCCGATTTTGGTAATAGGTATTGAGCACCAATATGGTCAAAGAAGCACTATTGGGCCCATTCATGGTAATTTAGAGCTGGATATGTGGCCCAGTTCTGACAAAAGACATGGGCAGAGGAGAAATCTTTTGGGAAAGTGTTTTTCCCTTTTTAAGGGGGAAAAGCTGGAGAAAGTTGCATTTGAAAGTTATGCTGAATGATGTGAGGCTTGGAGCTCCAGGAGCCATCTTGGAACAACGAGGACAGCTGCGCAAACCACCCAGAGAACCATGTGACCGCTGCTGAGTTAACCAGCCCAGGGACCACCCACCTCCAGATTTCATTCTACCTACTATATACTGGACACTGTGCTGAGCACTACTCATGTGCTGATTAACAGAATTAATACATTAGTCAATGAGGCCAGTCCTCTGCATGTGATGTGCTAAAGGCTCCAATCCCTACAAAATCCACCTTTCCATGCACCCCTACCTGCGCCCCCCACTACTCTAGACAATCTAAGCACACCTCCGCATGACGAAGTGACTTCGTATGTACATCACTGGGTATTTTTTAAAAAGCCAAAGGACTACCAAAGTGCCCAGGGCTGGTGAGTTCTCCGTGGACAGCCCGCAGACACTGTGTGTCCTGGCTCTAACATTCACATTGTGCTTTGGTGTTCATCTGTACTTTCAGTTGGTGACTGTCTCTATCACCTGATAAAGTTTGCTGGTTGTCTCTGCCATGCCTCTTCCACCACCTCACCGATATCTCTCCTCCACCACTTTCCTTTCTCTTCGTCAAGTCTCTGATGATGGCATTTGAGAGGAAAAAAAAAGACAAATAGAAGGTCCTGCCCACCCCAAACCACACATGAACACATTTCACCCAAACACTCTTCAAGTGGCAGTAGATTTTAAACTCTGGGTTTCTAGGCAGAAATAGTCCCTAAAAGTAGCAGTTGCTTTTTTCTGCCTAGTTTTAGCTCCAAAATGAGATTTCTTTTCATAGTGTCCCAGTTCTTTCCCATAAATCTAAGTGTTTTCCATGGACAGGGCCCCCACTACCTCCTTCCCATGTCTGGGCCCTGAGGACTGTGTTCACAGGACCCACGCAGGAGTGTGCACCCTCTCACTCTCCATAGGCACCACCACATTTCCCATTCATTTGTCACTGATTGGGCAGCACTGGTGAGGCTCTGCTCAACCCCTTGATCCGATAGGTCGCAGACAAAGAACACTGCAGGTGTCAAGAGTTTATACAGACTTTATTTTTCACTCACTGAGGTGAGCACATGATGGTGTGGGCAGGTGGAGTTCTACAGAGGCAACATCACAGTTACTGGCCTGGTTTACAGACAGACCACGAGACGTTGACATGGTGGGGAGGGAAAGGAAGCCTGCACCTACCACAGACAGCTATGGGATTATCACAATGATACGTTTGTCCTCTATTCTATTTACACCATGGAGTGTGGAGAGGGGACATTTCTTACACAAAAAAATATATCCTTTGGAATCTCTAAAACAAAAATATTTCTATCTCTACATGAAACCTACTAGAAAGAAGACAGAAAACAGGGGAATTGTACCGCCACCTCAAGCTGTCCCCTTCTGTGGCTAGGTTGCTCTGCTCTCCACCTGACATCATTAGCTTAAGAAGAGCAGCCACACCTAATCAGTCATTCATTCATTCAGACAGACAGGCACAGATCAAAAGAGGGAAGGTTTTCATCCTGGAGGAGTGGATATGGGAGAAACTGGGAGGAAGGAGGAGTTTGGCCTCTTTTCTTAAAAGAGGAATTGCACATTCAGTTTTGTGTCTGTCTTCAACATTATTGCACATGTGAGAATCCTGCACACTGGAATCAACCACAAACCTGCTAAGAGAAGTACAAGCCCTGCTGGTTTCAGCTGGGCTCACAAAAGTGCGGCGGGAGAGTTCTCGCTCTCTTCCTCTGAGCATATTAATGTCATCAACTAGGGGGAAAGTTCTGCATTTCCTAATGCTAAAAGTGGAGAAAAACTGAGGAAATGCTATTCCTTTTCAGAAGGCTCAGAAACTATCCAACTCCCTTTGAGCATAGAATCTCCTAAAAGAATTATGCCTATGGATGAATCATTCTACTTTCTGAATTTTCCTGTTGAAAAGATTCACAAAACCCTCCCTTCCTCTCTTCACACTTCAAGCAGTGATGTAGTTACTTCACACCTCCTTTGGCTACGAAAAGCCCCCTCCTTTCTTATGAAGAAATGGGAGCTGAGTCAACTATCGTCTATAATTAATATAAGGAACCAAGGACACGAAGAATGGTAAAGAGATTTCATAGAAAAAACAATTTCTATTTGGTTTTTCTGTTACACTGAAATATGATTGAAGCTGAAGGCTTGAGGATTCTTAGTTCATCACCATTAATAAGGAAAATAATCAGGAAGCTCAGAGCCAGCCACGTTCCTCACTGCTCTTGCCACCTCCTTAAATGGCTGTGGTAATTTTGATGACCTCTCTGTAATAACTTTTCTTTCCCAAGGACCGGTAAGTCAAAGAGAAGGCAGAAAAGGAAGGAATGGAAAGTGCTTAAATATAGACAGCAAAAAGGAAATGAACTTGGATGAAGTTTCATTTGACCTGTGCAAAGAATTTCTACACAGAAGCCCTGATGGTACAACCAAAAGAACGTTAAGGCTAAGGACATTCAATGACCAGGAGGTTTCTGCATGTCCTGTTAGGACGTAGCATGGAAACCTGAGAGATCTGGATAAAATGAAAGACAACTAACTGGTTAAAATTGTAGGAAGAATTGCTGATTCTCTTACACCAGAAAGAATTTAGAGAAGCTGATCAAATGACAAAGAACTATGCGGTGTTTCTGTTGTTGTTAGGAGCCATCAAGTAGAGTACAACTCACAGCAACCCTACAAATAACAGATCTGCACCCTGTCCTATCCTGTGCCGTCCTCATCAGCTCTGAAACACTTGAGACTATTGCTGCAATCACTATGTTAATCCATTTCATTGAGGGTCTTCCTCTCTTTCGCTAACCCTCCATCTCTCCAAGCATGATGCTCCTTTTCAAGCAGTAGCCTCTCCTAGCAACATGCCTAAAATACGTGAGATGAAGCTTTGTCATTCTTATCACCAAGAAGCATTCTTCTCCAAGACATATTTGTTCACTCTTTTTGCAATCCATGGAGTATTCAACATTATTCTGCAACACCAGGGCTCAATGGCATCAATTTTCTCTCTCTCTTGTCCTTAGCCATTGTTCCAGCTCTCAGATGCAGCAAATGATTGAAAAAGACCATGGCCTAAATGAGGTGTACCTTACTTAGTCTTCAAAATAACATCATGGCTCCTCAGTAACTTGAAGAGGTCCCTGGCAGCAGACATTCTCAATGTAATATACGTCTCCTGATCTCCTGCTCACTGGTACCAAGGGAGTTGACTGTAGAAACAAGTAAGATGTAATCAGTGACATCAATCTTTATCTACCATGATATTGCTTATTGGCCCAGTGGTGAGGAGTTTTTGTCTTCTTGATGTTGAAAAGTAATGTCTATTGAAGGCTGTGGTCTTTGATTTTCTGCAGCAAGTGTTTCAAGTCTGATGCTAGTTAAAAGGAAATCCTGGAGTGCTGAGAATAATTCTGCATTTATGCTGCAGGAGAACTAGAAGACTCAGAACAGGGACAGATAAATTGAGAAAAAAGATGCAGGGAGAATTTCTTACTCCTCCACTAAGAGTGAACACCAAATTGTTGAGTGGGTAGAAAATCAAACAGAAACGGGAACTATCTTTTTTGACCAGTCAGAAAATGCAGATTCCTCAAACCAGAAACCTCTTGAAGGTCATATCATCATCACAGTCTGAGGCATCAATCAAGCCTGGGTTAACACATCCCAGAGTTTTAGCAAACATTTATGGCTAATTTAAAATCCAGTCATAGTCCAGACAAAGGGAAGTAGCCACTACTCACACTGCCTTTTGGAAGATCTGGTTCATGGTCTCTCTACCCTAATGGCAAGTTTCTGTGATGGGATAAAGATCAGATCTCACAATCCTGCCACCAGACACTTGCATTATCAGCTAAATAACCACAAAAAGCCACTTTATACATCCAAACATCTGTGGTAATTTCACAGCATATACCTTCATTAAATGCAAACCTTTCCTTAGCAGCTCCAGCTCCCCCCTTAGAATCAACCTTCCACCCAGCATTACTGTCTTAAACCCACAGTCCATCAGAGAATTGTCCTGTTGATACCCAAGCTGCTCTGAAATCATCTGTGTAATAAAAGCAGAAGATAGTTAGTTCCCAGATCCAAGGCCAGATCAAAGAAGTAGCCAGAAAGACAATGAAAAGTCAGTAAAGAAGCTCTTCCCATTGACAGTTGGTTGTCTTTTAATTTTTTTAAATTAGGTAGATAAATGGTTACAATTATTATATTTATCCTCAAGTAATGAACTATGAAAACTTCACTTACAGATTTAATCCCTCTACAGATCCAAGAATTGTCTGCATCATACAAACAAAAGCTGAGACTTCTTAGAGATAGATGAGGGAGAGAACTGTTTAAAAAGGATATGTGATTAGGTATTATTGTCATGACATGAGTCCAAAACGAAGGCTGCATAGTGGAGTGGACCTGGGGGGGAGGGATTGTATAACAATGAAAGAATTTTTCTTTTACTTTTCAAAGAGAAGAACGAACTGGGGGGTGGGAGGGAGGAGGGAGAAAAGTGCAACAACGAATGAGTGGAAATCCAAAGTCTCTGTAAATTTTCATAAAGTTAATAATAATTAAAAAAATTTAATAAAAAACAGCCATGTGATCAGAAATATGCAAACCTGGAGCAATACCAATCTTTAAGAAGATACTCTTTTAATATATGGAAATACCCTAGATGAAAGCATGATGACCAGCCAGTAGGTACCAGGGCAGCCACACATACTTGCTTGTTTACAGCAGGCATCTGTTCTGAAAGGGGGGTATATCCAGTACCAGTTGTTAAATATTTTAAAAATCATTCCTGTATTAGAATAATTGGATTCTATGAGATAGGGTAATCTGAAAGAAAGGCAGAACTCCTTCACCTGTTAAGACCTTTAGAGTAAGGCTCACACACTGCTGCAACTCAAAGCAACTTCCCATCAGGTTTCCATGACTGCAAATCAGAAAGAGAGGAGACTCTCAGTCTCTTCCACGGAGCCACTGGTGGATGTACAGACATGTTCAGCCTTAGGGTTAGCAGCACAATTCACTATGCTGCCAAGAGCTCCCTTACATTAAGGTATTTTATAAGAAAGGCAAAGTTCAATTGAGTGAAATAGAAAACTGGCAGAGATTGAATTCTTCTTTCTATAAGTAGAATGAACAATTGTTAGATGGGACCGAATCACTTTGACTCATAGAGACTCTATGGACAACAGATTAAAGCTCTGTCCAACCCTACACCATCCTCACAATTGCTACTACGCTGGAGCCCACTGCTGCAGCCACTCTGTCAATCGACCTTGTTGAGAAGTCTTCCTTTTCTGCTCACCTATTACTTTACCAAGCATGCTGTCTTTCTCCAGGAGTGGCTTCTCTTTACAATGTGTGCAGAGATTTAGTTACGGGTAAGTAGAAGACAGACCATCTCACTCAGAGGCACTGATAGCCACTATAGACAAGGTCCAGCGTGTCTTATCCCTGTTACAGACAAGCCAACTCAGCAAGCACTAAAAGTCCATCCAAAATAACTGTTAAAAAGAACGCTTCAAAAATTATTTGAGTAGTAAGCTCTGGAGAGATCTAGGATTATATCTAAAAACCAAGCTAATCAAACCTACACTATTAATACGTTTGTGCTAAATTTAGAAATGAGTACATCCAGTATTTTAATGATAATTTAAAAAATTTTATATTAGATTAAGTGTGTAATTCTGATTATAAGACAAATAATTAGATAATTAATTTACAAATGAAAAGTTAACTGTGTTTTTAGTTGGAATCTTGCTACATTTATAAAGCACAAGAATAACCAAGGGAACTTAAATTATTTCACCTTTTATAAAGTTTAGCATAAGGATTTAAATAGTCAGTGAGACTTTATTTCATTTAGGCAATCTAGGATTTAAAAAAATGCAACAAAACTGAGAACATTTAACAATACTGAAAAAGTGAAAATATGAAACACTAAGATTTTTTAGATTGCAAAATAGTAGAGTGATGTTTATAAATTTAATAGATTAGTAATTGTTTTAAGGGTTTTAACTTGAATGAATTCAATGTTAATTTCTAAAAGCTAATCTCCAGATAATGTCTTCTGTTCAGAACAAAAATCTACACTTGAGGACAGCAAAAAAGTCCCCAGTGTTAAGGGTCCAGGGAAACATGTACTAATGCCAGAGGCAAAGGTTGGAAAAGAAGGAAGAGAGATGGAGACAGGATTGATTATGATGAATAAGTATGGGTGAGAGGCCAGTGGAGTCCCTGAGTGGTGCACAATGTTAATGTGTTCAGCAGCTTACTAACCAGAAGGCTGGTGGTTCAAGTCTACTCAGAGGCATTTGGAAAAAAAAAAAAAAAAAAAGGCCTGGCAATCTATTTCCTAAAGATCAGCCACAGAAGACTAAGAAGCACGGCTGACACACAGAGACTGTGTGTCAGAAATCATCTTTGTGTTAACTGCTTTGAGGTGTTGAGGAGGCACAGACACAACACCTCTCACTTGGGAGAGAAAAGCACACTGGTGGGACGTCCCACTATAGAAAGCCTTTCTAGGATGGAAAAACCAACATGATGGGATTCCCTGGGTGCCAATGTGCTTTCCAGTCACTTTCTGTGCACAGAGAAAGGAAGGTCTAAATGCAAACACACTGGTGTCTAAACCCTTGACATCCATTGTAACACTGAAGAAAAGATAAATCTATAAATATCGTTTTAAGTTAACTATCAAAATTAATTTTACCATTTACAGTTCCTTTCCCAGTGTGGTTTTTTGCATTTGAAAGCCAGAGCATTTATCAAGCAACAGAAATCCAGGTTGATGAAGAACCCACATGGCTAAGAGTGGTTTTGGTCCACTGAGCTGATAATGGTCCACTACTAAGTCATGACTAAGGCAGCTAAGGAGACATTACATAAGCTTTTGGATCTCTCCAGGAATGGGCTCAGAGAGGATCCTTCAGGGACAGCAGCAAAATATCAAAAGTTCCCACTAAACAGCAACAAAACAAAACAAAAACCACTTTATCTCCCTTTCTATTCACAATTGACTGTTATCAAACCTTCCCTAGATATCTATAAAGTAGATATTCACAACTTTTCAGGCTAGAAAGTCTTTCCTGGTATCAAAATGAATACCTTCTATAAAAATTTAAGATACTTCTCCAACTCTGTCCTCAATGAAAATGGAGAGAAGGTGTTCATCTTCATTTATTATTATTGATTTTTTCCCCCCCTGAGCCTTGTCTTATCTAAACTAAACAACTCCAATGTCCCACTGGCTCTTTGATCTTCCAGTGTTATGCAGGCTGTGACTAGGGAGTTGTGAAGACAAACCTAGGTCAAAGCCTTCTTTCCAGCTGCAATGGTGGGGGCTGCTGATGCCCAAATTACTGACCTTCCTATGAGCAGACCCTCCTGACAACCTCTGGATCTGACTGGCTCACCTTGCAATCACACTAGGGCTGCCTAGGAGTCTTCAGAGAGCAATAGGGCTGAAGAGCCTTCTCTTTTCCCCTCCTTCTGCCCACCCCATCTTTTAGAAAGGGACTCCATTAAAGGAATCCTCAGTGGCTGAATAGATCTATATGGCTTGACAGGCAAGCATAGAGTTTCAGAGAAAATGTCTGGAAAATGGGAAGCTAGGTCTTCAATGGTGGCAGTTCTGGAGAAAGAGGAGGAAAAGGAGAAGTACCAACAGGAGGTGGTCTTCTGCTTCCATGTTCACACCTGGTGAGTGGCGGCTGGAATGGGGATGGCTGGATGCCCTCCAGTATACACCGAGAATAACTGAATGCTTCGGCATGGCTTTGACGTGACCTGGCCTTGCTCCTTTGAGAGATTCGCCATCTTCTCTGTAACCAGAACTTCCCAGAGGCACTCATGGCCCGAATCTTCTATCCCAGCAAAGATTCTTAGTTGAAGAGACTGAATAAAAGTGTTACAATTAGATCAAAAAAAAAAAAGGGAACACATGATTCATTCCTGCTTTTAACACAATACTTTGAAGATGTCACCACAATTTGGATCTAGCTATATTTTAAGTTCATTTACAAGTAGACTAGCTCTCAACTAAAAATAACCCTGTGTATTATACATTTCGACAGCTGCCTGGACTTTCCTCTGAAGGAAACAAGATTCTGTATTTCACTCACAGTCAGCACAGATTTATTTTAACCCATTCGATGTAGAAATAACCCCAGCACTACAAACCACTGGTGGGTGAACCTTTTCAACACTTCAGTTTCTCCTCACAGTAGTCTTATGAGTCAAGCAGTTATTACTATCCCGGTTTTACACCGCAGTAAAAGGAATGCCAATAATGGTGGCCTGACAGGTTCTATGGGGAACTAATAGAAAGATCACACTTTCTGATTCCTAGCTTATTCCGTTTTTGCTCTTCATTTTTTCAGTTTTAAACAAGAAAATTTGCTTTTAATAAGATCTCAGTTTTTACCTTCAGTCAACTGAATATTTAAATAATGTTTTGAACTAAATCTGGGTGCATTGCCTAACTTGACATATTTGTAAGATGCCTCGATTCCTTCAATTTTCTTCATTAATCTGATTCAAGTTGATTTGTTCTATTGGCAAATGATATGAAGAATATGATTTCCAATGTAAGGAAAGAGTTACAGCAGGCTCTGGTGGCCTAGTGGCAAGAAGCTGCACTGCAATCTGAGAGGTGAGCGGTTCAAATCCACCAGATGCTCGCTGGAGAAGGAGGAACATGTACCAGTCAAATCTGATTTGACGGTATACACACACACACACACACACACACATAATAAAAAATAAAATAAAAAAGAAATTTAAACAAAAAGAGTTACAATTTGATATTTCAAAATTCTGCTTCACAATAATCCCCACATGGAACTGGTTAAAGAAGTAAAAGTCTGGATCTGTTTTAGCAATATTCCTTGGATGGCTACGAGAACCAGAGCACTGCCCTTCGGGTTTTGGAAAGCAAACTAGAAGGAAAAGTGCTTATGCTGACAGCTGTCACTGAGTCCATTTTGACTACAGGCAACCCCATGTGCATCTCAGTGGACCTGTTCTCTACGGGGTTTTAAAGCTGCCCAGGAAGCTATTTATTAGACAACTCACTCTTCCTACAACTGAAAATATTTTGTCTGACAGGTAATTGCCATTCTTAAAAGCTAGAAATAAACACTTACTTACCTATTTATAAATAAACAAAATCAGCAATCATAGGTGTCCTTACCTCTTTTCCTTTGTATTTCCGGAATTCATACTGAGAGCTTTCCACACCGTGGTTTTAGGCATTTCATCAGAAATATTAATCTCAGAGGGGTCACATCTGAAATCAATGTTTAGGATAGTAATTTTCAGACATAAAAATAATATTCATATTTTAATGTGTCATGGCCACCGTCCCCCACTAGGAGAGTAGATCTGAAGGAACCCAGCCAACAGCCCTCAGGAGTGCCAAGGAGTTGACTGTCCCAGCTGCTCCACACGAGAAAGATGAACAGTTTCCTCCTATGAGATGGATAGCTTCAGAAACCTGCTAGAGGGTCAGCTCTGAGTGGGTTTCCAGCTTATTACGAACTCAGTGGTAATGAGCTGAATTGGGTTGGAACCAAAGGCCATAGGCCTAAGGGACAATTTAAAGCCAAACAGTCGTAGTGAAGAATCACAAGCTGGAATCCAGGGCCTTAGTCTCCCTGAGTTTTCTGAAGCTTTCCATAAGCCAAACTGCCTCCTTCTAAGAGGCTAAGACGAGAAAGCTGCATCGTGTTAGAGAAAAAAATATTATTTCTACTTTGCTGAGAGAGGGTTCAAATCCTATAGCTCCTTCAATGGCAACTTGTAGAAAGTTTTATTAAGAAGCAAAGAATAGACATTTGATTTCCCACTCAGTCTGTATCACAATCAGTTCAATGACTCAGCAGTATATTTTCTAGAATCTGGATGACCCAGATCTTGCTTTCCTTCCTCCTTGTCCCCTCTTGACTTTAAGGCTTTCTTACAGCCTGTGAAATAAGACACCAAGAGTGAAATGGCAAATGGAATCAATTTAGCTTCCTGTGATTTGTGATGAGCAAGAGGTTTGGTAGAGAAAAGAGGTAAAAACCACTTTTATCAGAAGTAAGGGATTTCTATCATCCCAGTTCAGTTTCTCTTTGTCTCCCAAGACTATAAAACCCACAATTCCTTTTTGTCTAGTTGATTCCAGCTCCCAACAACCCATAGCACACAGGAGAACTGCCCCACGGAATTTCCAAGGCTTTTTTTTTTTTAAAGTATAAACTTTAAAGGGAGCTCTGGTGGCCTAGTGGCAAGAAGCTGCACTGCAATCCCAGAGACGCATGGTTCGAATCCACCAGATGCTCTGCCAGGAAAGAAGGGACAATCTCCTCCTACACCAGTCAGATCTGATTTGACGGTACACACACACACACACACAAATAATAGTAATAAAATTAAAAAAAATATAAACTTTAAAAAAATACATAAACTTTTTCTTTTATACTGGTTTAGTTACAAAGTTCATATACATTGTTTTTCCACACTGGCTCTTTCTCATTTTCTTAACCCAACCCACCCATCAAATTGTGCAACACTATGATTACGCCCCTCCACCCATCGTCACCCTTGTGCTCCCCCTTCCCCCTAAGATCCTCATACACATTTTACTAGTTAAGGCTGTTGCCTTTATGGGAGTAGACTGTTAAATCTCGCCCATGTGGAACAACTGATGGATTTAAAACACTGGTCTTTCATTTAGCAATCAAGCACTTAAACACTGCATCACCAGGGCTCCTTCCCAGGACTATTGCTATGAATTGGGTTGAATGAGCTGTCTCTTCTATCCCCAAAGGCTTGCTCAAATGTGGGATAAGGACCATAGTTTAATCACCTTTGGAAGGTGGAAGAGAAGGGCTGAGGGGGCACTGGTTTGAGAAGAAAGATTAGGGCTTAAATCATAATTTTTCTACTTAGCACATATAATCTTGAACCACCTAAAACCCTCTAAGCCTCATTTCCCTCACTTATTAAATGTGGAAAGTGAGCCCTAAATGAGGAAGTTCTTGCAAAGGTTGAATGAGATTACATAAGTAAACCTTGTAGTACAGTGTTGCACAGAGGAAGTGCTCGGTATATTTATGTTGGCTTCCTAAGCTCTGTTCCCCTTGGAACTCTATGCATGATCCCGTACCTGGTACACAGTAGCCAATTCACTAAACCATAAGAGGAAAGGATGTTTTAATGGGATGGGGTGAGGATGGGAAGCTCAATGTTTGGTTCTTTACACCAGCAAATGTTTTTCTGATCCCGACTCACTCCAACACAATGCCAGAACATTTATATAATAACTAAAACTCTAAACTCTTGGGTGTTTGCAAATTTTACCTGAAACTGTTGTTCTTTCCAGGGCTACTTAATAACTTCCTGCTCTCTAAGGGGAATTTGTCTCCCCCTAGTTCTAACATTTTCTCAGCCTCCTGAAAGAAAAGAAGACATTATTATATCTTGGACCAAAATAACACATTCATTCCAGCAAGCCATTCTCCTTCCACTATCACAATTATGGCACCTAGCTTTCTCGTATGTTTATTCAAATGAGTAGGATTATATAATTTCATAAATTTGGCTATTTTTTAAAAAGTCAATCAGAAAGTTGTACCTATGAAATGGTATTGATTTAAAAAAAGAAGAATGTAAATCTAATTAATTCTCTAGAGCCACTGATCAATTTACTGGAATACAGGGGCAGAGGAACATGTTGCATAATGCTAAGAAACACATCCAGCAAAAACCAAGTCAAGAAGGAAAAAAAACCAAACAAACTGGTGAGAAATGGTAGAAATATATTATCCAAGCAATACAGAACTTTGTTTATTGTCATGTACTGTTGAGTCGCCTCCAACTCATAGCAACCCTAGGATCTAATTTCAATTTGTTAAACGTAATAATGCAATTGGGGGTGTATAAAGTGAACCATAACAACAGAGAGGCACCAGATCCTTAGATCAACTATATAATGTCAGAAAAGCAGCATTGGCTAGAAAGAAGGAAAAAAAATAGGGCTGAAGGATTAATTAAAACGAAATTCATAAGAATGAACTGAGAAGAGAGCAGCTACATGAATGGTTGAAAGTAAACTTTCACTCAAATCACAATTAAAAAAAACAATTGAGGAAAAATGAATGTGGATGCTTCCTTCTACTTTTGTATATATTTGAAATATTCCATAATAATGTTTTCCTAAAATAGAATAATTCCACTAATTTAAAGAAAATAATTACAAAAGAAAAATGCATAAAGATGTTTAAAATATTAATAATATTAAACCAATTGTTCAGGCCAAACATCTTTGCTTTCTAATACCCAAACTTTCATGACCTTTCTCAGTCCTATTTTCAAAGTCAGTCCCAAATTCAGCCACACTCACCCCTTATCACTTTGATCATCTCTTGCCTGAACAATTGGAAATATGAGAATTGCCTAAGTAGTCTCTTTGCTATCCTCTCCTTTCTTCCCTTTAGCCATGCTTGCTGTCTCACAGTGTTCCTCAGCCCACCAAGCTTCAAGGGCTTGCATTAGGTGTTGGCTTGGAATGTTTTTATTTTCTGATACCTTGCCTTTCACTTTATTCAGAACCTTATTTAGATGTCTCCTCAGAGGAATTATCCTTGATTACCCTAAATAAATTAAAAATAAATTGCCATTCTATTCATTTAACCTGCTTTTTTTCTTCTTACAACTTACCACCATCACCAAACTATCTATCTATCATCTATGTTTGTTTATAGTGTTTTTGCCTCATGAGAGTATAAGTTCCATGAGTCCAAGGCCTTTGTCTATCTTGTATACAAGCCTAGAACATTGACCAGATCAAGTCGCCATTCAATAAATATTTGTGGAAGGAAGAAATGAGGAAATCCTTTACAATCTCACCATATACTGAGAACATCAAGTCAGGACTTAATCTATTTTTTTCCAATTTTTTTTTCTAATGTGTGTGTATGTAAAATTGACATTTTTGCTGTACATTCTATTTTGTATCATATAATCTTTTGACATACAATGGCATAAACACCATCATCTGTCATTAAACATTCTTGAAAATTTTATTTTTAAGTTGTTGCACATTACTCATTGTAATATACAAAAATATAGTTTCCCTTTTTGTCATTTTATATAACAGTATAATTAAAATCCTTTGACCACATTGCTGATTATACCCTTTGAATAAACAAAAAAAAAATTAGAGTGTATGGGCCAAAGGAAATTTTCAAGACTACTGTTAAACTGCTCTCTAAAAAGATTATCCAACTTATACTCCCACTTCCAGAGGATGAAAAAGCCCATTTCAATCAGTCTTGCCAACACTGGTTATTTTTATCTTTTGAAAAATCTTTACCAATTTGAAAAGTGGAAAAAAGTGGTCTTCTTATTTACATGTTCATTTCTTTGATTATTTAATAGGAATAATAAACTAGCTATTTGTACTTCATCTTTTGTAAATTATTTTTAACTCTTTTTCATTTTATTGCATTTTTATCTTTTTAATAAAATTATTTTTAAAGCTATTAACTTAGGTCATTTTGTCTGCTATTATAGAGTTTTTTGATGCCTGAAAACTTTATTTTTGCATATTGATTTTATCAATCTTTAAGATTTCTTTTCTTGTTTTTGTGCATACAAGTATTATTATTAAACCTGATTTGATAATACAGTGTTTTTAAAAGTCTAGATTTTAGAAAAAATCTTTTTAAAAGTCCAGAATAAGAGGTGCATAGCAAAGTGGACTTGGGGGCAAGGGGGTGGGAGGAAATTTAGCAACAATGAAAGAATCTTTTTAAAAAGAAAAGTGAACTGGGGAGGGGGGAGGGAGGAAAATGTGCAACAATGAATGAATGGAAATCCAAGTTTGCTGTAAACTTTTATTAAAATGTCAGTTTAAAAAAATAGTAACAAAAAATTCCTCTGGCAAGAATTTAATGTTAAGGTCTTTCTTAGGGTCTTGATATCTTTATATTCATATTATACAATAAACTATACACTTAATGAAGGGGGAAAAAAACCCCAAACAAAAACCAACCATTTCAAAAGACATTAATTAAAACATTAATTATATTTGGAAACACTTCTCTATTCATTAATTTATTGTCCTGGTATGTTTGTTTTGGTAAACTCCATTTTTTGCAAGTAGAGGCCATTTACAGATAGTTCATGATGTAGACAGCAAAATGCCAAGTAGGAGAAATGGGAAAGGACAAAAAGTCCAATGCATGTTATCTTTGCATGATGCAAACCACAGCACCATTTGCAATTAGATAGATAATGAATACTCTGCAAAAGGGTATTTGTCCAACTTGACCTTTTGGAAGGACATAAACCATCAAATCTGATTTAAGCGAAGACTCAGTCATTCATATCCTAGGTGTGATACTGGCTGAGTAGACTGTCAATAAAGGTAAAAACTATTGGTTATCAAATAAGAGAATCTGCAGGGATAAGTGTCCTCCGTGCCATTCTCAGCTGAGAACATCTTTGGGATGATCTTCCTAATTCCTAACTATAACCCCTGAGATTCCAGACATGCTGACTTGTCACAGAGCCCTTCCTATGTTCTGTAATTTAAAGCTTCCTCAAAGTGTACAGGTGGTGCAAAGACTATGACCTCTTCCTCCTTGGCCTTCTTTTTGGCATCATCCAACTTCTTCTTTTTGCTTTCAGGCATGAGATCGTCTAACCAGCTCAGCTCTCTCTTAGAGAAACAGAGATCCATGACTTTTCTGACAAAGACTAAGGCCAAAACCTGAAGAAAAAAGAAAGACAGAAAGTAGGTTAAAGAGGCTATTTTCCTCCTGAATTTAGAGCAAATTTCTTTCCTGTGTTTATCTTCACAGTAAACCCCAACATTCTAAGCACATCAAATTAATAATAATCATAGTAAGCTCCCAACTTGAGATTGGCACAGGACAGAACAGAGTTTAGGGCTGTTGTACACAGGGTCGCTATGAGTCGCAAGCGACTCGACAGCACATAACAACAACAACGACAAGCTCCCAACTACTGACTCTCCTTACAAGTAAGGGCTTCAATATATTTATCTGTCATCCTAACAAGTCTGCACCTTAGAAGCTAATTTCTTTCTCTCAGTGAGGTGAGAAACCCTTCATCTGCTAAATGACCCTAACAACTGTGTTCCCTTGGCTTGGGTTCAGTGGAGAGGTACAGAGGTGCACAGCCTCCACAGCAGTACTGCTCTGGGAGGACCAGCCAAATCTCATGCAAATGCTGTGCTTTGTCATGGGATGAAGGGACCTTGAAGAACCATATTTATTTCCATTGTTATTTTGTTTGTCCTCCCTTTTCACTCAGCAAAAGCAAAAACTGAAAAACACCTTGCTTTGTTTGTGTCTGTATCATGCATCATTGGTGCTTTTAGCCTCTGCCCTCTGGCCTGGCTTGATGTTCATTTTACAGATGAGGAAACTGAGACCCAGGGAGAGGAAATTACTTCCTTACTATCCGACAGCTCATTTCTTCAATAGGTAGGACCTTTCTTCAGGGAACAGTCAGGGTATTTTAGTTGTCATTCCACTTTCATCTCATGTGGGTCATTTTAGCCAAAGGGGAACCAAGAATAAGCTGTTTGCCGAAGCTCCATGTGATGTCTGGATAAAACTGAGACAAATTAGGTTTAGGAAATCCTACCATATTTCCCACTAATTTTAATGACTTTTTTCCTAATAAATTAAAAATTTAGTAGGATTCCTTCTAAACATTCCCAGGAACTTGCTTTTTCTTTAATTATTCAGTCCCTGAGCATAATACCCAAATGTTAAGTTCCAAGTTAGTAGGATCCCTTCTACATATCCCCAGGAATTTGTTATTTCTTTAATCATGTAGCTCCCGAGCTAAATACCGAAATGTAGAGCCCTACCTATATTTTGGTAACATTGATAAATATGTCAGTAGAGTGTGAATTTGAAGAATTAATGAAAATGAAGCCCTTATAGTCTCCACACTCTTCAATATTCTCTTAAGCCAGAGTTCAAGAAGTACCTAAATAACCTTTACCCTCACTGTCATGCCTGTCTAAAAGGCTTCTTTAGGGTAAATTTCCCTGAATTCTCAGCAGCCTGATGAAACAGGTCTGTTAGAGAAGATGGCAAGAATTTCATCATCATAAAAAAAAAATAAAAATTCACCATCACCCTGAGATTTAGTAAAGACTTTGTCTTTCACTTACTGGATCACTCGCAGTTCAGCTTCCCTAGTCTTTTTTTACAAAGTGTTTGTTTCAGGGAGAAAAGAGATAAAAGATGTCCCCGTCACTTATTAATTCTAACGCAATTTCTTGGTGGTTTAGAAAGTGGATTTCACCATTTTAGACAATTCTAGTTTCAAGATATCCTCAATTGAGGTCTTAACTGTTTTGAAGTAATACACAAATTATTGCAATATCTTTTCCACATCAGATTATCTGAGAAAATATCTGATTGTCTTGAAAAATAAACATAGCAAACTTCTACATGTCTGTATCAAAACCTCTAGGTCCCAAAGAAAATGGTGCTGTTGTTCCTGCAAAGACAAAAACAATAATCAAAATCCTTACCATCATTGGAAAGACGATGGCGGCTGGAGAGGCTTTGATGACCCAAAGGAGGACAAGGCAGGTCAGCTGGATGAGGGTGAAGAGATGAACTTTGCGTAGTGGCACGTGACGTAAATAAATAAAGTCTGGCTGGTGCTTTGCAGGCATCCCAAAGAGCTTCAGACGGTCGAAGAACTGAAAGAGGGAAGCAACATGTATTATTAAGAGAACTTTTAATTCAGAAGTCTAATCTAGTCTATCTTCCACTATGAAAAGCAGTAAATGGTTTTTTCTACTGGACAGAAAGAGAGATTGATGCTCAGAGGGATCATGTAATTTGACTGAGGATGGTAAGAATCACAGTCAGCATTTTAATCCATCTTTTCTAATTATAGGTTTCAAGTTCTTTCCCCTATCTTGTTCTTTGGCCCCTGAGAGGTCTTTCTTAGACTCAGACTCAACCCATTCCTAGCAGACGCTCCAGTGGGTTTTGAGAGGCTGTAAGCTGCATGACTGCTGTCTTTCTCTCTTGGAGCTGCTGGTGGATTCAAACCACCAGCGAGGCATGTTAGCAAGGAATAAAATAAGCCAATTAATTGCACATATCTTCTTATTATCCAAATCAAATATTTTATTTGTTCTTTGAGGATTTGAGAGCTCTTTACTGATTATTTATAGTGAAAAGATCAAAGACATCTCCTAGCATTCTGGATATAGAAAAATATGATCACCTTTATGTCCTAAAAAAGAAAACAGAGACACAGGGAGGTTAAATAAGCTTCCCAAGGTCATATCTAAAGTCAGTGGGATAAAAAGGAATGACCCTGGATATTCCATAAAAACCAAAAGGAATTAATAGTCAATAAAAGAAGCAAGGGCATCATATTCTCTGAGGTACTCAAGTTAGTAGTGACAAACTTCTGATTTCCTCTCCTGGAGAGTCTCAGAAAGAGGAATGAGTTAATAAGTGGGAAAAGATAAAAAGATAAGAGTGTGACAGGAAGTGACATGTGCTGACCTGAGGAAATCCCTACTCCCTTAATCTCTTTATGCATCTTCAGAATTAAATGCACACCAACTAGCTCTGTCTCATTTGTTAAGAAGGAAGCTAATTAGGTCTTGATTAACCTTTCACACCCAAATTTACCAGCACCTAGGCAAAGCATCCATTTTTTGTCCACTCATTCAATTTACTACTATTATTAGTTGGTTCTGATTTAACCAACCACCAGGTTTCCAAAGCTATAAATCTTGTTGTTGTTGCTTGTTTGTTTGTTGTTTTGTATCATAGAGTCAGGACCAACCCGTAGCTGACTCTCCAGGGGGTTTTCAGAGTTAATCACATGGGACGAGAACGCCCATCCTTCTCCTGTGGAGCAGGTGGTGGCCTCACACCTTGTGCCACCAGAGCTCCCTAAGGTTATAAATGTTAATGGGAGGAGACTGCCCATCTTAATGGGAATGTGACTGTCTATCCTTCTCCCTCCGGGTCACTGGTAGATGTGAGCCACCATGAAACTCCTGGTCTCTGGTTAGTAGTGCAACACTTTATGAATTATGCCTTCAGAGCTCCTGCGGCTTTCTAAGCACCAATAATTGTCTATTAAAGTTTGGAACCATCTCATCAAGCCAGGCCTCCATGGGAGTCTCTGTGCCGTACATAACTGTATTTTGCTCATATTCAAAGAAATATGTAAAATACAAAACCAGAAAAAAATTTTCTCAAGAATTGGGAGTAAAAAAAAAAAAATTGGGTTTGTTGTACAACCAGAAGATAACATTGATAAAGGAATCTTCTAAAGATTCAATCCCTGTACACATCAAAAACTTTTTCCAGTAAGGTGAAAATAAGGTATAACCTGCTGACTGGGGGGAAAAAAACATTTGAATTTGACAATGACATTTCAGACAAGGGTCTCATAATGAAAGTTTACAGAACCCTACAGGGTCTCCAAAAGGAAAAAGCTAATAACCCAATCACAACATGGGCAAGAGACATGGACTTTTCAGAAAGGAATTCAGATGGCCTACAGGCACATGAATAAATGCTCAAAATCACTGGCAATCAAAAAGATGCAAATCATCATCTCACCCTAGTAGCAGTAACAAAGTTTTACAGGATGACAAGCAATAAATGTTGAAGACGGTGTGGAGAGATAAGAACTCTCATACACTGCTGGCGCGATTGTAAAATAGTACAACCACTCTGGAAGGCAGTTTGGTGTTTACTCAAAACGTGGAATACAGAAATTCCCTATGGCCCAGCTATTCCCCTGCTAGGAATATACCAAAAAAAAAATTAGAACTGAGACACAAATGGAGATCTGTACACCAATATTCATAGCAGTATTAGTCACAATAGCAAGAACATGGAAACAGCCCAAATGTCCATCAACAAATGAGAAACAGATGAGAAATTGTGGTACATTTACACAATTGAATACTATGCAGTACTAAGGATATATGATTTCATAAAATATTATATAACATGGGAGAAGCTGGAGAACATTATACTGTGTAAACTAAATCTTATAGGAACAATTATACATAAGATCATTATTATAAAAATAGAAGGATAATTAATGAGGTGTAGATAAAAGTCCAAAGGAAGAAGGAGGGTTGGGGAGCTGAAGGGGAGTAGATCACAGGGTCAACGGGTTTGGTGAGCAGAGGAAGGGGGTAAAGGAACTAGGATAGAACTACTGGGGATCTGAAAAGAGGAGATAAGAGTGGACACAGATCAATGGTGATTAATTTTATAAAACATTTTATGGGAGTGACTGAAACCAATGTACATGAATAAAACACAACAGATTTGGGTTTGTGTTTCCCTTGTGTTACCATCCCTCCCTGCCAGGACAAGAGAGCTGACAGTGAGAAGCCATTGTTACTACTGAGCCACACAGTACCTGAATTCCCTGTAGTGAAGAGACTCCCATGTAGAGGAAAACTCCATAGAGTACTGGCATTGGAATAAACTGGAGACAGAACAGAAGAACCAGAAATTACATTTTGTTTCATGCATAGCCCCCTTAAAGACAACATAAAAGGAGACACTGTCACAAAAATAGCTACTGAATGTGTTCATTGCTATTGCCTTTGCTTGATTTAAAAGAAGAAGCAAAAGCAGAAGTTCACAATGATAAAAACCATGTAATCCTGAGATAACCACACTGAAAAGCACACTCTTGATGTGGTTAAATCCTAGGTCTAACACCTTACCCTCCATCGGGCCTTTTTTCTTCCATGAAGATGGGCAAACACAGACAGGCAGGCAGATACAAACACACAAGCACGTCTCTATTTCAGAACTTTCATATGTTTTATAATCATACAACCATCTCTTTAAGGATTTGATGTACTTGAAAATAAATTTTTAAAGTTTTCTTGTTTATTGACCATATGTTGTCAGAGAGGGCCTAATTTTTTAGAGGAAACGGTAATTTTATATATATAAATAACAAGTATAACTTTCCCATCTGTCAGCTTAAGTAATCATCACAGCAGCACCAAAAAGCAGAGAAATGAGGCCTATAAAATCAAGGTATGGCAAGTCTCAAAAATGGAGATCAAACTCGACTTGGTTTTTTACTGGCACTAAAGATTATTTCCAAACATAATTCCTTTCAGAATTAGAAAATCTCCCTTGCTTTTGATGTTGCTCAAACTCTAGAGTGAGTAGACCTCTCAATTTCGTGAAAACTTTGTAGAACTACAGAATATGTCCTAAAAGAGTCCTCTTGAGATGGTTACAAAAAGACCAGGTAATGGGGGGGGGGGTATGTGTGTGTGTGTGTGACACACACACACACACACACACCTCTCCCCTCCCTTCATGGTTATAAATCTAGACGAGTGGCAATCTTTGGTCTCCTCCAGTTGGTGCCAAAACCAGGGGTGGGAGAAGGAGTGGGACTAAGGGCAGAGATTGGGAAAGGGCAAGAGGTACAACAGAGGTGGAAAGGGGTTGGGACAGAAAGATGGATCAAAAATGTTTACCATCCCTTCCCATTACCGTCCTTCTCACCCAGGAAGCGCACTTGAAGTACAGACTACAGTGGTCCAAGAGTTGCCAAAAAGGAGAGAAGAGAATATGTTCCAGAATGGGTGAAGTTTAGAAATACAGCCAGGGAGCTTTCTTTTCCACCCCTATTTTCAGGTTCAGGGCTTTCTACTCATAAAATTGAAACTTTTTTTCATGTTCAAGGAATCTTCCATCTTTACAAAAACAAACAAAACAAAACACATCTCATGCCAGCCACTGCTCCTTTTTCTGTTGACACACTCAGCCCCTGGAACATGGCTTCTGTCCTGTCATTCCATGGAATCTGCTTTTGCCTTTACTCAGCCTTCATTTTTCTAGTCAACTCCACACAAATCTGTCCATGAAGCAACTCCCCTCAGTTTACTTTCCTGATACCACAACCTCCTCTTTCCCTCTTAGCTCTATGTTAATTCTTTCTGGGTCTTCTCTATTCAACCTTTTATAGCCACTCATGTCCTTGAGTAATCCCATCTACTTCCTTGGCTCTCCATAAAACATATATGCTGTTGACTCTCAAATTTGAATCTTTAGTCTTGAACCCTCCTGCACCATCTTTTCTCAGATGTCTCCAGAGAGTTCACTCAAAATTCAATCAAATGTCACTTCTCATAAAAAAAAAATACCTTCCTCCTTCATTCAATCTTCTCCTCTTAACATATGTATTAAACCCCACTTAGATGATCAAGTCAGAAATGTAGGAGACACATTATTCTATTGTCTTCACCATTAGTTAACCACCAAGACTTCTGAGTCTACATCCAAGATATATAGAAGTCAGGACTCTTTATACTACTACCAGCTTGCTTATCCAAACCTTATCTTTATCATCTAGAGTGATCTTTTAAAAATACAAATTGGATCAAATACTTCTGCTAAAATCCTTCGAAGGTAACCTTTACTATAGTGGGCAAAGTCTTGCATGGCCCACCCTGACACAATCACTAATCTCATCACTCTGTACTCTTGTCCTCTTCACTCAGGCCCCTTAAACTATGTTGTTATTGTTACTGATGATGATGTGTACCATAAAGTTGGAACTGATTCATAGGTGACCCTTCAGTGGGTTTTCAGAAGCAGTTAATCACACAGGAGGAGATGGCCCATCCTTCTCCTGTGAAGCAGCTGGTGGACTAAACTGTGTTTATGATTGCAGTGCAGCTTCTTGTCACGGGGCCACCACAGCTCCCTATATGGCCCTGATATTTCCTAGCACACAGGGGCTCCTTCCCAATTTGAAGTGTGAGCAAACTGCTTTACTTTTCTTTCTCCCCACAATCTATATGACTGGCTCTCGCTCTTGTAAAATGCCATGTCCTTAAAGAGGCCTATTCTGATCACTTTAACCAAAATATCCAAACCAAAACTCACTTCTGTTGTTTGTTGAGTACTATTGAGCCAGAACTGACCCATAGCTGACCCTCCAATGGTTTTTTGGAGGCTGTAAATCACATAGGAGGAAATTTTCCATCTTTCTTCCACAGACCAGCTGTGGATTTGAGCTGCCTGCCTTTGAGTTGGCACAACTCCCTACTGACAAGGTCACCAAAGCTCTGTCTGAAATTGTTATTGTTGTTATATGTTGTCAAGTCGGAACTGACTCATAGCTGACCCACCAGAGAGTTCTCAGAGGCAGGAAGTAGCACAGGAGGAGATTGCCTGACTTTCTTCTGTGGAGTTGCTGGTGGGTGTGAACTGTGTGGCTTTGGGTTGGCAGTGTAACTTTTTGCCACTAAACCACCAGAGCTCCCTAACTAAATGGTACCCCTTAATTATCTGTAGGTAGAATCTCAGAGTAGTTCAAATGTTTAAGTGGTTAACTACTAATTGAAAGATTGGAAGTTCAAATCCAACCAGAGGTATCTTGGAAGATAATCTTGGTCATTTGCTTTATAAAGGTCAGAGTCATTCGAAGCATAGTTCTACTCAGAAACACACAGAGTCACCATGAGTCAGAAGTGTAGTTCATAGCCAGTTTTGCTGCTAACCCAATGGTTGTACATATCTAGCAGTCTGAATCCACCAGGGGCTCCTCAGGAGAAAGATGAGCAGTCTACTCCTATTTTAATTTACAGGCTTGGAAACCTACCATGAGTCAGAATCAACTTGACAAAGTTAAGTTTTTAATTTGGTTTTTAGTTTTTAGTTTAGTTTTGGTTTGATTATTATCTAACACCATAGAGTATTACAGATCTCCTTTATATTATTTAATCACATTGTAATGATCATATTTGTTTTTTAACTATACATTATATATCTTGCCCTATGAGAATGAACTCTTTGAGGACAGAGATTTGGATACAAGTCTGGTGTACCACTGTGTTCCAAACATCTAACAGAATGTCTAGCATAAATTAGGCACGTGATATTTGTTGAACAAGTCCATCAATAAATACCTTTAACACAGTCGTCATGAAGACTGAGCAACCCATCAGCACAAAGATCATAAGACCTGTCACTCTTTGCTCTCGGATGCCCAGGAACTTGGGCTGTTCTCCTGGAGCAGAGCACTCAGATTCCAGCTTGAGGCTATTCACATGTGTGATGGACAAAACAGTTGCAGCCACGAACCAAGGAAGACCCATGATGGAGCAGACACCCAGCATGATGGCTACCATCAGCAGGTCCAGGTGGTAGCCACAGCCTTTCTGTGGAGAAACAGAGTATCTGTCACCAACAGCAGGATGACTATAGAAAGGTACAGCACAGTGTGCTAGGTGTTTCAGGCCCATAGCAGGGTGTATATGTAAGAAGGAAGGGGTCCATGTATCTCAAAGGAGACTTGCAGTCCCTCTTGGTTAGGAGAGAACAGAGAAGGAAAAGGGAAACCTTAGTCTGTCCTGGACATGTCAATGCCCATTCTTTATCCAAGGGCTTCCAGATTTCACCCTGGATCTCAACATTCAAAAATCCATTTTTCCCTGTCAGAGAAGTCAAAGTCCAAGCCACATCTTGACTATTCTAAATAACAGGTACTACAGAAGTTGGAAATATATTTCCTTATTGGATTCCTACAACCTTTACCAGATTCAGATGTTGCCTATTCCGAATAAGGGAAAAATAGAGGTAGAAGATATGAAGTCTCTCACTAATAAAATATTGGAATTCACTCATCCTCCCCTAGGATCCCTGGGCTCAAAATTCAGGCTGGGAACTGTTTTAATAAATATCAAAGGAGAATACCTGCCTCTAATTGACAATAGCCTAGACCTTGATGTGAACCATAGGAAAACAAATTGTGTAGCTATGTAACTCAGAGCATGTGTCTATATAGGGATTATCAGAAAGTCTGCTCATCTGTCTCCCTTCAGGTCTGAGAAGAAAATAATGAAATTTTTTGCTATCATTCTGCTGTGCTCCACTTTAGGCTCTTCTCCAAATCAATTTTTGTCATGAAGGGAATAGAAACTTCTTATGAGTTCCTTCCATAACCTCTTTTTGCCAAATTCTACAATTCTTAGTCTAGATGCTGTTATTCTTTAAAATAAAATTAACAAGTTGCTGCTATTAGTCCTTCTAGGTCAGAACCTCTTGTTACCTTGAGCTTGTGTTCTTTCCTGTTAATGATGACAGCTGTGATCTGTTGGTCCATGAATATTAAGATTGTGCAGAGAAGAGCTGGGATAATTGCAGCAATTACAGTCCACCAGGGATTAGGGCCAATGGGACTAATAATCCACCCCCGATCATCCCTTGTTGGCTGAAGAACAAACAAACGAGGGATTATTTTTGTATTTTAAATCAGTTTAGGGACATTATATCAAGCTGAATCACAATATCCACATTTCAGTTTTGAGCTAGAATCTTCATATACACACACATATAAGTGCACATGTACATGTACATACATATATATACATACTTACATATATATATATATATGTATGTAAGGTTCAGATCAGAAAGAGAGAGATTGACTCTGTATGTCCATCCTCTGGCACAGTTAAACATCTATTATTAATTTTCTATATATGAATATATATATATATATATTCATTTCCTGTGGAAGGTGCTTCCTTCCCATCTATTCTCCAAACTTGTGTGCAGAGAAAGCAATTTTATCTCAACAGTAATCTTTTTTTAAAAAAAATTTAGACATTCAAATAGAAATGTAAATTTCTTCATGTTTCTCTTCTGGGTGGCTAGTTCACAGGCCCAAAAGGCCTCTCTGGTAATCCGATCTATCTGCAGCTCTATGAGAAGATAGACAGGCAAGGTTCCCTATGACTCACTCACAGCTTCTGAAAGGCAATGGAGGGTCAGCTCTGACTCAGTTCCAACTTGATGGCAATGAGACTTTTGTGGTTGGCTTTTATTGGTAGTGGGTTTTGGGTTTGGTATTTTGTTGGGGTTTTTTTGTTGTTGTTTGGTGGGGTTGGGGGAGGGTGAGAGTTCTCTTCCAGAAGCCATATTATAAGGAACTCATTTTTACTCATTAATAATAGTGCTAATTTTCAGATTGGATCTTAGAAGCTGAGGATCCACGTGGTATTAACAGAAACGAAGAAAGAAAATTTCTTCTCTGCTTCCTGAAAGCAAGATCTATCAAGTGCAGCATTTTCTTTGCCATTCTCCCATTTCTCTTTTTATCTTTCTCTGGTCTCCCAGATGCCTCTTCCAGATGTCCCAGAACTCAGTGCCTTCTGACTTCTCTTCAGCCCACTCATCAGGATACCTCCCCAAGGACTGAACAATGCTTCCAAATTACCTATTTTTGCATTAAAATCCATTCTTCCTGCAGGGATGACCTCATCTAGGCATTAGAAAGCTGACTGTGACCATTCACACAAAGGTGAGAGTTATTATATTTTTCAAAAGGGTGTTTATTAACCCATAAATTAATTTTTTATTTTTTGCTTCTGATGCGAATATTTTCCACCCAGCCCAGGTGAGTGAGCACGCAGGCCCAGGTGGCCCAGGAAGGAAAGTGGGGTGTGGGGCCTGCTGGAGAGGTGTTTCTCAGCGACCGACCCCTATAAGGGGCTTAACCCATAAATTTATAGGTGATGACATTTTAGCAAATTTGGTAAAATGAAATGTAAATTTTTCAGGCAATATGGGAAAAGGTATTTTTAACCAGAATTACTTCAGGGAGAAAGTGAAAGATTGGAAAGCAAAGCCAAAGGCCAGGTATACCGGGCATCTACAAGGCAGAGACTGCCTTCATTTTGTCTTCTCTCCAGCAACTTTAGCTTTTTATTTTGTGATTCCCAGCATCACCGAGTATGTCTAAGTTTCTCTCCTCATGTCAGAGGAATCTATGGGACTGAGCTCAGTTTTACCCCTTTCTAAATTTACTCAATTCATGACCACAAATTAAAGTAGATTTGGAGTTCTTACCACTGATCATGTGTCTTTTAGTATTATGTTGTTATATACTGTCAAGTCAGAACTAACTCACATATGACCCATCAGTGGTTTTTCAGAGGGAGTATACTGCATGGGAGAAGACTGTACATCTTTCTCCCACTGAGCCACTGATGGATTTGAATGATGGGCCTTTGGTTTGGCTCTGCAACTTCTTAATACTAAGCCACCAAAGCTAAAAAAAAATACCATAGATGCACTGTTGTTGGGTGCCATCAAGCTGACAATTCTTAGCAACTTTATGAACAACAAATCTGAACCTTGCCATACCCTACTTTATCTTCACAGCCTCTGATATACTCAAGCCCACTGTCACTGTCACTACATCAAGCCATCTTATTGAGTGTCTTCTTTTTCTCTAATGCTCAACTTTTCCCAGCATGCCATCTGTCTTTTTCTAAAAACTGCCCCCTTTTGACAACAGGCTTCCAGTATGTGGGATGAAGTTTCACCAACCTTGCCTCTAAAGAGTACCTAGTACCCTGATTATGCTTCTTCCAGACATATTTGTTTGTTTGTTGGCAGTCCATGGGATATTCAATACTCACTTATTCTTCTTTTGTCATTCTTATTCATTGTCCATCTTTCAAATGCTTAAGTAGTAACAGAAAATACCATTACTTGGATCATATGCACCTTTAAATTGACATCATTCATCTTTAGCACTCTGGATAGGTCCTTGAGAGCAGATTTTCTCAATGCAACACATCTTTGGATTTTGCTGTTATCAGGGGTATTTATTATGGATCCAAATAAAATTATATCATTGACCACTCCAGTATTTTTTCCATCTACCATGATGTTGTCTATTGGCTCAGTGGTGAGGATTTTTGTTTTCTTGTTATTGAGAAGTAATCCAAATTGAAGGCAAGACTCTTTATTCAGCAGCAAGAGTTTCATGACCTCTTTTATCAAGCCAGGTTGTATCACTGGCATAATTCAGGCTGTTGATGGGTCTTCCTCCAACCCTGATGCCACTCTCTTCTTCATACAGTCAACTTTCTTTAGTTATTTCCTCCACTTCCGTAATAGCTTGCCTCCAGAAACCCTGTGAACCTGGAGAGAGGATGAAAGGCACCCAAGTGTCGAGGTCTCTCCTTCATAGGGTCGCTATGAGTCGCCTGCAACTCGACGGCACTTAACAACAACAACAACATAAAGAAAGGATACAACTCAAATGCATAATTTTCCTGATTTTAAATCATGCAGTGTTCTCTCGTTCTATTCTAATGACTACTTATTTGTCTATGCATAAGTTCCACATGAGCACAATAAAGTATTCTGGGATTCCCATTCTTTTTAAAAAAAGAACACAAAATTCTTAAATTGTGATTTTAACAAAAGTTTACAGAAAAGTTAAATTTTATTCATTCACTGTTGCACATTTTACCCCCTCTCTCTTTTCCATCCCCCTCCTCCAGTTAATTTTATCCATATTTGTTTATTGTTGCACAGTTAACCTCCCCTCCCAACCACCCTCAGTTCTCTTTGCAACTTGCCTCTTATTCTGGGCTACTGTCATATGTTCTTCTTAATGTTAGCTATAATTTGTTACAATTTATTCAGATGCCTTTGCATAGTAAACCAACAACCATAAACATCTTTTGGGTATGCTCTTCTTTTCCTTGTCCATCCACAGTGATAGCCCTTGTTCCATGGCCTCTTCTGGATCCAGCTTAAATTTCTGGCAGTTCTCTTTTCCAGATGTTTTTAAATAATGTTCAGCAAGATTTTACCTGCATATGTTATTAATAATATTCTTTGATAATTTCTACACTCTGTTGCATCACTTTTTTTTTAACAGGAACATATATGGATTCATTTCCTAAATAACATGCCTCTGGAAATCCTGTGAACTTTGATAAGTGTCGATAGTTGTAGAGGAGTTTCAAGCCTTTTATTCATAGGGTCACTATGAGTGGTGCTCAACTCAAAGGCAATCAACAACAGTCAGTGAGCCAGGTAGCTTACAATGATTACAGGTTCACCACAACAAGATAGAGGTAAATAATCCAATTGAAAAATGGGCAAAGAATATGAACAAACACTTCACCAAAGAAGACATTCAGATGGCTAACAAGCACATGAAGAAATGTTCAAAATCCCTAGCTCTAAGAGAGATGCAAATCAAAACAACTATGAGATATCATCTCACCCTATTCAGAATAGCAAAATTTAACAGAACAGCAAGCAACAAATCCTGGCAAGGTTGTGGAGAAACTGGAACCCTTATTCACTGTTGGTGGGAGTGTAAAATGGTATAACCACTGTGGAAGGCAGCATGCCACTTTCTCAAAAAGTTGCAAATACAGATACCATTTGATCCAGCAATTCCAATATTGGGAATAAACCCCAAAGAGATCACAACTGATACCCAAGCAGATATATGCACACCCATGTTTATCATGGCCTTGTTCACAATAGCAAGGAGTTGGAAACAACCCAAGTGCTCATCAACAAACAAATGGATAGAGAAGCTGTGGTATATTCACACAATGGAATACTATGCTGCATTGAAACAAGGAACTCATGCAATAATTATTCAAAATGGGTGAGCCTGGAGAACATTATGCTGAGTGAAATATCTCAGGCACAAAAGGACAAATATTGTATGGTGACACAGCTGTAAAACAGGACTGACCTAGAGGTTGGGGGGAGACTGAGAAAGTTGGGTTCAATAATGTATACTGCATTGAAACAGATGAGGGAGAAAACTGTTGGATTAGGTATTTTTGTCATGATGGGAGCCCAGAGTGAAGGCTTGCATAGTGGAGTGAACCTGGGGAGAGGGATTGTAAAACAATGAAAAAAATTTTCTGTTACTTTTTCAAGAGGGTAATGTACTGGGAGGGAGGGTTTGGAGGGGAGAAAAGTGCAACAATGAATGAATGGAAATCCAAAGTCTGCAAATTTTCATTGAAATAATAAATTTTTTTAAAAAGATTACATGTCCACAGCAACCACAAGTTACCTCAGTACATCAATCTGGTAGACTTGGCAATATATAATAACAATAACTACAGAGAATTGATGCCTTTTTATTGTGATGTTGGGGAAGAGTACTGAATATACTATGGATAGAAAAAAAAATTTATAGGAAGTGCAGTTATGGTGCTCTTTGGAGGCAGGGATGGTGAGGCTTCGTCTCACAGACTTTGGACATTTTGTCAGGAGGGGCCTGTCCTTGGAAAAATATATCATGCTGGGAAAGGTGGAGGGTCAGGATAAGAAAGGAAGACCCTCAACACAATGGACTGATACAGTGATTGTAACAATGGAGCCAAATATGCTGGAAATCATATAGACGGTACTACACAGAGCAGGGTTTAGATCTGTTGTTCACATGGTTGCGATAAGCCTTAGTTGATTCAAAAGGTGCCTAAGAGTAATAACAGCGGGATTGTTGGATCAAATGGTATTGCTAATCCTAACTTTTTATGGAAATGTCAAACTACTTCTCTAGTGCCTTGGTAATTGTGCCATTCTACATTCCCATCAACAATATTTACTCACATCCTACATGAGCCCACCTCATTAGTATGTGACTATAGTTAGTATTCTGACTGTGCTCCAGCCAGAGCACATTTTGCCCAGGCGTTCCAATGGTAACCCAGTGTATCCTAAATCTATTTAAAGGCAGCACAATTTGGTTTCAATGTGGGCGGTTAAAAGGGATTTATAAATAAAAATATAAATTTTTTTAAAAAAAGATTACATGTTGTTGTTGCTATGTGCTGGTGAGTCAGAGCTGATTCATAGCTGACACTCTCCAATGGGTTTTCAGAGGCAATAAATTGCATGGGAAGTCATTGCCTATCTTTCCTGCCACAGAACGGCTGGTGGATTCGAACCACTCGACTTCAAATTGGTGGTGCAGCTTCTTATCACTAGGCCACCAGAGTTCCCTATAGAGTACATAGAGGTATATAAATGAAAATGCAATGCCAGAGGCCTCAGGTCCCAGATAAGGTAAGATCTTCAGCTCCTCTCCCCTCAGCAATGTGAGGGGACTGATCCTTGTGAGGAGGGTCTGAGTTCTTTAGCTTTTCATCCTTTCACAGTGCTCTTATCTCATTTATGTTCAATGGAAATACCATTAACAAGACTTGTTCAAGGACTCGCTCACATTAACACAGTATTTATAGACAGGAGATTAGGGAATTTCCCCACCCAACATCCTGGTACTGTTGTTGTGTGGACCAACCAGTAACTGACCCTCAGGCAGGTTTTCAGAGACAGTAAATCGCAGGGGAGACTGCTCATCCTGTGGAGCAGATGACAGACTTAAACCACATGCCTTTGGGATTGCTGTGCAGCTTCTTCTCACGGCCACTGAGTCAGAAATAGACTCATAGTTGACACTACAGGAGGTTTTTGGAGGCTGTAAACTGTACATCAGGAGAATGCCCATCTTTCACCCAAGGAGCTGCTGGCAGATTTCAATCCTCAAGGGGTGTCACTTTTGGGTTAGCAACACAATTCCTTATGGACTATGGCACCAGAGGTCATTGACTCTCTCCAAAATCCTAAAGAGCAATGAAGTCTGTTTGATGACTAAGGTATGCTTGATCCAAGCCTTTACAATTGCTTCCTATACATCTAAAAATTGGACAGTGAATAAGGAAGGACTAAAGACGAAGAATCAATGCCTTTGAGTTTTGGTGCTGGAAAAAAGTACTGAATATCCCATGAACTGCCAAAAGAACAACAAGTAAGTCTGTTTTAGAGGAAGAACTACGGGCATGATCCTTAGAGGCAAAGATGGTAGAACATCATCTCATATACTTTGGACTAGTCTTTGGGGAAACAAGCCATGCTTGGAAAAGTGGAGGGTCAGCAAAAGAGAGGAAGACCCTCAACAAGAGGGATCGTCACAGTGACTGCAACAACGGGCTGTGGCATGTCAGGGATGGTAAGGATGGCGCAGGGCAGGGTCTGGGTCCACTGATCATAGGGTTGCTATGAGTGCAGTAAACTGGACAGCACCTAATAACAGTAATAACAACAACAATCCCCCCATTTAGGCCAATCCCAGATGAATCCCTCCTCTTCATGAATAACTATGATGATCTTTTCCATTTGTTAGATTAACTCTTAAAACTCCATCCTTTTCCATAGCACGGTATCTTCCCCTACTCAGTCTTTTTTAAAAAATCACTTCTACTCCCTCCTGTGTTTGGTAAGACTCGCTTGTGTTGCTCTGTTCCCTCCATGTCTTCCTGTTCTCCAATGATTAGAAATTTCTTTTCCTAATAAATTCTCTACTTGCATGTTAAGTTTGTTCCTTTAATAATTATTCTTATCTAGAATCTATACCCTTATTTACATATACTTATGTAATTGCACACATCCTGTTTCAAACATTCGTCTCTTAAAACAACAAATGGTGTTAATGTAACAAATAGTGCTTTCCATTAAACAACCTTAATATTTCTGTTCCATGTTTAGCCAAGGCTGAAGAGTTTGCTTTTCTAAATAAAAATCTATTACCATTGAGTTGGAACTGACTCATGGCTGACCTTCCAGCTGATTTTTTTGTTTATTTTTCTAGCTGGTTTTTAGAGGCTATAAATCACACAGGAGATTGGCCACCTTTCTCTCAAGGAGTTACTGGTGGATTTTAACCACCAGAGAAATTAGCAGCACAACTCCCCACAGACTAGGCCACCAGAGCTCCAAGCTTTTCTGAACAGCAAGCCATAACAACAAGAACTATATTTGGAAGATTGGAAAACTCATCTCATGATTGATTATGGTATGGGAAGGCCTTTGGAATCAGTCTTTGAGACTACAAATACTCCGAGATTGGTTTACCTTGAACACACTGGGAACTTGAAGCTTCGGTGATGGAACTCCAATCAAAAAATCAATAATCACCATTGTGAAGATGGTAAGGAAAACAGCAAAGTCGCTCACCATGGAGCGCACCTGGCATAAGAGAAAAATTGAAAAGTGTTTTGGTTAAAAAAGGCAGAAGAAAAGACTGCAAGGTTAATAGGTTTTCAAAATCCTGAGGAGAATGTTTTGATTGTATAGTTGAGTTAATGTAAGCTCATTAAACAAGAATTTATTCATATATACAAATCAATGAAAGTGTAGCTATAATAGAATAAATTGTGTGCTCTGATAAACACTTCTGTAACTCATAGCTAAATGCAGAGCCTCTGAAGAGTTCCATTTGAGCATTTAGGTCTAACTTTAGGCTTTAGTCCTAGTAACTTGGGAAAAGGATTCTTGGACCAGTGATGATTCAATTGGACCAGAGAAGAACCCTGGCATTGCAACCAATGAATAAGATAGAAAACTAACTTTCTATAATAATCTATAGTAATGTGAAGCCACTATTGTATACCATAGGCAAAAAGAACTTTCTCTCAACCCAGCAGTAATGTCATTAACCTTCTTATCAAGTTAACACTCCTTTGTTGGCATTGTTCTTGTTAAATTCCATGAAGTAAACCACAATTCATAGCAACTCTATGAACAACAGATCAAAGCTTTGGCTGATCCTGTGCCGTCCCCACGATCTCCACCAAGCTCAAGCCTGTTGTAGCAGTCACTGTGGCAATCAACTTGTTTAGGATCTTGTATTCTTTCACTAATTCTATATTTTCCCAAAATGATGTCTTCATCCAAAAACTGGTCCCTCCTGGCAACGTGATCAAACAATATGAGATGAAGTTTCATCATTCTTGCCTCCACGTAGCACCTGGATTATACTTACTCCAAGATAGAGTGTTGGGGTTGGGTTTTTGTTGTTTTTTTTTTCCTTTGGCAGTCCCCATGCATGAGATATTCAATATGCTTTGCCAATATAATTTTTCAAGGCATCAATTCTTCTTTGGTCTTTTTTATTCACTGTTCAACTTTTATATGCATATTTAGCAAATGACAATCCTATGGCTTGGGACAGGTGCACCTTAGTCTTTAAAATGATAGTCCTGCACTTTAGCACTTTAAAGAGGTTCTTTGTTGTTGTTATGTGCTGTTGAGTCACTTGCAACTCACAGCGACACTATGTACAAAAGCCCTAAATCCTGCTCTATCCTGTGTCAACCTCACTGTCTCTGACACACTTACTCCCATCACCCCAATCACTGATTCAATTCATTTCATCAAGGTTCTTCCTCTCCTTGCACTGTCCCTCCACTCTCCCAAACATGATGTCCCTCTCCAAGGACTGGTCCCTCCTTGCAACATGTCCAAAGTATGTCACACGAAGTTTCAGAATCCTTGCCTCTAAGGAGCAGCCCGGTTTCACCCTTTCCAGAACAAACCTGTTTGTTCTCCTGGCAGTCCATGGTATAGTCAACACTCTTCTCCTGCACCACAGCTCAAAGGCATCAATTCTCTACCATTCCTAGTCACTGTCCAACTCTCTGATGCATAGCACAGAAATGTGAAGACTAGAGCCTGCAAAAGGTGCACCTTAGTCTCCAGCCTGATGTCGTTGCTCTTCAGTACTGTGGAGAGGTCGCTGACAGCTGACTTGCCCAATGCAATTCATCTCTTGATTTCCTGGCTGCTGGTACCAAGAATTTAGATTGTGGAGCCAAGCAAACTAAAACTGTTAACTCTCTCAATCTCTTCACCATCCATACTGATGCTGCCAACTGGTCCAGTGGTGAGAATCTTTGTTTTCTTGATGTTGAGCTTCAATCCATATTGAAGGCTGCCGTCCTTGACCTTCTGCAGCAAGAACTTCAGGTCCTCCTCAGTTTCAGCAAGCATGGTTGTGTCATCTGCATCATGCAGGATGTTGATAGATCTTCCACCAATACTGACGCCACATTCCTCCTTGTATAACCCAGCATCCCAGATGATCTGTTCATACAGATTGAAAAGGTATAGAGACAGAATACATCTCTGGCGGACCCCCGCACCACCACCCAATTTTGAACCATGCAGTCTCTCCTTGCTCTGTTCTGATGACTGCCTCTTGGTCCAAGTATAGGTTTTGCATAAGCACAAGCAAATGTTCTGGGATTCCCATTCTTCTCCGAGTCAGCCATAGCTTGTTGTGATCCACACAAATGCTTCATTGTCAATGAAGCACAGATAGACAGGTCCTTACAGAAGATTTTTCCAATGCAACACATCTTTTGATTTCTTAACTGCTACTGCTATGGATGCTGATTGCTGATTCAAGTAAAACAAAAGTGTTAACAACTTCAATCTTTTCTCCAACTATCATGATATTGCCTGTTGGTCCAGTGGTGAGGATTTCTGTTGTCTTGATGATGAGGTTGTATCCATAATGAAGGCTTTAGTCTCTATCTTCTTTAATGTTTAAAGTCTTCTTAACTTTCTATAAATAAGGTTGTGTCACCTGCATAATGCAAGTTTGTTGATGAGTCTTCCTCCAATCCTGATATTTGTTCAGCACACAGACTGAATAGAAATGAAGGAGGGATACAAACTTGATGCACACTTTTTCTGAATTTTAAGTCATGCTGTATTCTTTTGTGCTGTTCAAATGACCTCTTCTTGGTCTCTTGTACATGTTTCACATGAGTACAATTAAGAATCACCATTCTTCTTGATGTTATCCATATGAACTATATAGTTAAATGCTGTTGTATAGTCAAGGAAACATTTTTCTGGTATTCTCTGTTTCCAGTCTAGATTCAATGCTAACTTTATGTTGTTATGTGCCATCATGTTGACCCTCCAGAGAGTTTTTAGAGGCTATAAATCATGAGAAGGATATGGTCCATCTTTCTTCCACAGAGCAGCTAATAAATCTGAACTGTGCCTTTCAGGTAGCAGTGAAACTCCTTATCATTAGGTCACAAATGTCTTTAATGTTAACTTAGTAACCAGTTAAATACTTGGATACCATGAACACTTGTATTCATTAAGAAAGAAATTTTTAAGAATCTGTAAAATCTCAGAATCAGTTCTTCAATTACTTTCTGTAAAGACACTCATTCCAATTGTAATTTAATTTTACATTCTAATTTAATTTTATAATTATATTATGAAACTCTGGAACATCATATTAATTGAGGACATTTGAGATTTATTTTTAACAATTATAACTAGCCTACTTCGAGTAATTTGGTTTTAGAAATGAAATTATCTCCCTTCATGGATATAGAATGACTGCTCAGGATGCACCTTAAATTTCAATTTCTTACCATTTTGATTGTTTTTTAACATCAGCATTTTATTAGGGATTCCCATGTGATTTAAGACTTGCTTTCAGAGGACTGTTCCAGTTACAGTTTAATCTCTCTCTCTCAATGCCATCAAGTCAGTTCGAACCCGCCTGCAGGTTTCCAAGATTGTAAATCACACAATAGGAGGAGACCAGACATCTTTCTTCTATAGAGCAGCTAGTGCATTCGAACCTTTGGATTAGCAGAGCAACTCTTTGCAGACTATGCCACCAGGATTCTCTATATGCTATTGTTACAAACCATGGAGTTGACTACAACTCTTTGCAAGCCTATGAACACTAGATTGAAACCTTCCCCTATCCTGTGCCATCTGTGGGATCTCTGACATGCTTGAGCTAACTGTTCCAGTCACTGTGCCAATCCATCTTGTTGGTCTTCCTTTCTTTCTCTGAACCACCACCTGCTCTAACATAGTTTACTATTGCTTTACTAAGTGTCTTGTCTAACAAATGCCCAGTGTGTTCTCTAATCAGAGATAGAAGAAAATATACCCAGCTCTACAAAGTATCACTAGTTCCTTGACTTTCCTTTGAAACTTGATGTTTCCAGCTCCCCTTCCACGTTTTAGTAGTTCTCCAGTAGCATTTCTCTTTTCTGAACTCCTTGAACATTTTTCTCTCAGTTTGGTTAACTATATACTACTCTCTCATGTAAAAGCTTGGTTTCTTACACTTTTAGCATGTTGCTAGGAGAGGCTAATCCTTGGAAAGGACTTCATGCATGCAAAGATGGAGGGTCAGCAATAGAGAGGAAGACCTCCAATGAGATGGGTAGACTCAGTGACTACGGCAATGGGCTCAGTGTGTCAGAGATGATGAGGATGCACAGGATAGGACAGAGTTCAGGTCTGTAGTCAAGGGTTGCTATGAGTCATATTGGACTTGACATCTTACAACAATGTGTAGCATTGATGGAGCTCTGCTGGCTTTGTTTGTAAGGAATTACACTGCCAATTCAAAGATAGGTGGTTTGAATCTACCAAGTGATCCACAGGAGAAAGATGGGCAATTTCTTCGCACACAATTCACAGTCTGAACTACTGAAAGTTCAGCTTTGAGTCAGCTCTGACTTGAAAGCACATAACAACATATAGCATCTAATTGTTTCATGTGTCTTCCCTTTTTAGTGGTGGCAGATATCAGGTTCTAAACTACATTTGCCTTACACTTCCTCCATGGCACTTAACCAAGGCCTGGGCAAGTAATGGCCACTTGGGCTCAGTGAGGACTAAGCAAGTGTCATATATGTTTTATAGTATATATCTGATCAACTCACCTATCCACACACATCCTTCTGTGAATGTACCCAAATGAGGCCTTGTTGTTGTTATGTGACATTGAGTCAACTACAACTCATAGTGACCCTATGCACAATAGCTCTGAACTCTGTTCTATCCTGAGCCAATGTGACTGCCTCTGATACACTACTCCCATTTCCCTAGTTTACCGTGTCAATCCATCTCAACTGGGGTCTTCCTCTCTTGCTCTGTTCCTCTGCCCTTCCAAGCATGATGTCCCTCTGTAAGGCCTGGTTCCTTCTGACAACATGCCCAAAATATGTGAGATGGAGCCTCAAAATTCTTGCCTCCAAGAAGCAACTTGGTTTCACCCTCTTCAGGACAGACTTGTTAGTTCTCTTTGCAGTCCATGGTATGTTCAATATTCTTCTCCAGCACCACAGCTCAAAGGCATCAATTCTTCTGTCATCTTTAGTCACTGTTTAGCTCTCTGATGCATAGCAAGTAACTGTGAAAATCATGGCCTGGATCAGGCACACCTTACCCTCTAGATTGACACTGTTGCTTTTCAGCGCCCTGGAGAGGTCCCTGACAGCAGATTTTCCTAAAGTAATTCACCTTTTGATTTCCTGACTGTGAGCAAGCTGTAATTATTAACAATCTCAATCTTTTATCCATCTATCATGGTGTTGCCAAATGAACCAGTGCTGAGAATCTTTGTTTTCTTGATGCTGAGCTTTAGTCCATATTGTTTTAGGCTTTCCTTAGTTGAACCAAGCAAGGTGTGTCATCTGCATAACGCAGGTTATTGGTGAGTCTTCCTCCAATCCTGATGCCACATTCCTCCCTCATAGAACCCAGCCCCCTGAAAGATATGTTCTGAACATAGATAGAAAAGATATTTATGAGGATCCAAGGTGAGGAGCAGAGGGGTGGGGGGGTGGGAATTAATCATAGGGTCTCAGAATTTGATGGGGGGAGAGGAAGGAAATGAGAAAGATCCAATGTGAAAAATAATGTATACAAACTTTGTAAATAAACCAGTATAAAATAAAATTTAAAAAATAAAAAGAAATGATATGGAGACAGAATACATCCTTGACACATCTTTCCTGATTTTGAACCATGTAGTATTTCCTTGTGTTTTTCTGACAACTGTCCCCTGGGCCCAAGGAAAGGTTTTACATCAGTACAATCAGGTGTTTTATTTGAAAACATTTTTTTCTTCCTGATTTTGGCTACTTTTTAAAAGGTTGATCTCTGAATCACCTCACATTTAGCCTCTAATTTTGCTCTGCCAGAACCAGCAGAAACCCTGATCACCATACAACATCATCTGCATCAGAGAAAGGATGTTGAGGCTTCAAGCAGTTGTGCAAAATAAATCAGGATCATGCTGGCTGCTCCTGTCAATGTGACTAGTGAGTTTAAAGTACTGCAACAGTTATCTCTGAGGGAAGACTCTGAGGTCCTCCTATAGTATCTTAACATTATCACCCTAGTTGACTATGCTCCAGGGTCAGCTCTAGCTACTGTATGATAAGTGTGCCACCTTTCTGGAAATGAAATTTAATAGTATTCTGGAAGTGAGAGTTAATCACTTTTAGAAAATACTATTGCCTTAAACTCAACAACATTTAAACCAAAAGGTGATTAATTTTATAAAACACAATGTGTGGGAATGATTATATTAAATACAACATCAAAGAAGGAAAGTGGGGGGGGGGAATCTGCATAAAAATAAACTTATTAAAAAAAGGAAATAAAGGAAAAGGTGATGGTTGAACAACATGATTAACATAATTATTGTCATTGATTTGTACATGTGAAAACTACTGAAATGTCAAATATTTTGTTACATATATATTTACCACGATATTTTTTTAAAAGTAAAGCATGAACCCTTGAATAAGTATCATGCTCCTAAATTGCAGGGGAGGGGAGGAGGGTGGCAGTGAGCTCTGTGTGTGTAAGTATTAGCTCCTTGTTCCAAACCACACATCTATGACAGGGATTGACAAATGCTAGAAGAGAAAGCCATCCTGTGGCTCATTAGGACATGTAGAGTTCTCTAACCAGCAAGAAAACAGCATGAAAGGCTCTATTATTTTAGAATTTTAACACAGAAGAAGCTAATGCCTAGCCAGCACTCTCTGATAAATATGTGGATTTGGGTTAGTTATTCATGACCAGCTACCTACTCTGGTTGGGAAATAGCGGCTTGTTTTGAATGTCTTCAAGGTGCTGGAGAGGATAAAGGTAGTGAAAAAGAGAATGCAGGACCAAAAGAGTACATCAGGGGTGTAGGGTCCGTGCTGGCCACATGCAGTTCCCATGAACTCTCCATGCATCTCCTGGCATTCCTGGAGGAACAGACATTTTGAATGATTAAGGACAAGTACAGGAAATAAACAGTTGCTGTCTTCTGACACCACTGTCCACCATCATCCTATAGTTGCTGGGGAATGCAGGCTGTCAGTAGAACTGCAGGCTCCCTGCAATGTGGGACTCTCACTTGAACAGGCTCATTCCATGTATGGTGATCATTTATGGTTCTAATTAAGACACTTTTGATAATAAAACCAGAATTTTCTGGAGGAAATGCTATTTCCCAGGTTCTGAAAGGGCCCTAAAATTTTTGTAATATTTTTATTAAAGAAATTTCAAACTTAAATATTCTTCTAGTGCCACAAAAAAAATTCCTGCTTTCTGCCTGCAAGGTTTCATGCCCATGTATAGTTAGCGCAGGGCCACTGGGTAAGGTGTGTAAGACAGCTAAGAGATAGGTTATTTTCCTTTCCCTTTCTATACAAGATAATTTACTAATGGCAAAAGAAAGCCTGTTAAAATTATCAAAAGCAAACAAACTTTATTTCTGAAAACACCAGGGCTTGTCAAAGAATTACCCGACTTTTTCTATATAGAAGTTCTTAGGCCCAGTAGTCACAATGGTAGGGTATCTGGTAGCTTCCAGACTTACACGAACAGTCAGGTTGGCCCAGTTTATCTGCGTTGCCACGATGTCATGGTCCTTCCAGAACTGTAGAGTGTGATTGTTTGGATTCTCTGGGGGGGTACATCTACAGCTGAAGGAAATAAAAAAAACAACCCTTGAAAGCAATTAAATAGTAAATGATGTTATCTATGACTGGGTTAAAAACTGTGGGAGTTTGGGTTATTTCTCCTGCTTTTGCCCACTTGAGATCCCTGAGATTGCTATGGGTGGAGGTCCATCCACAAATCCAAACACACTCTGTTTACTAGTCTGCCGTAACTAATAGGAGGAAATCAGTGAAAGAAAAGACAGAGTAATGATAGGCAAGGCCCAATGATGATTTTATAATACAATGATTTTCTAAAACACAATGCATGAGAATGACTATATGAAACACAATGTGAATTAAGAATAGTATGAAACACCATGTATATGAACTTTTCAAGCTAACCAATTTTTTTTTTAAAGCCAACAAACACCCCCACACACAATGTATGGAAATGATAATGTGAAACACAGTGTGAATGGAGGAATGCATGAAACAGAAGGTATGTAACTAAGGACAATGTATAGACTTCTGAATGCAAACCAATACAATTTTTTTTTAAAAAAAAAGCAATAGGGAAAGCCTTAAAATTGTACATTTTAGGTTTAAGAAATTATTTCCATACATAAAATTATTCAACTGCTGGGGAAATTCTAGCTTCACATCAGCACTATATGAATTAACATAAACTGCAATATGAAAAACATCAACTTGAGCTTAGTCACAAGATGAGTAATTTGAATCCACCATCTATTTCTGGGGTGAGGGTGGGGAAATGGGCAATCTCCTCTCTCGCAATTTACAGCCTCTGAAAATCCTCTGGAAGGTTAGCAATGAGTCGGTTGCAATTCAGTGGCAATGAGCTTTTGAGATCCACATCCAAAGTCTATTCATTCCAAGGTTAATAATTTTCCTGTTTTCTCTCTCTAAAATAATAACTTCTGGCAAGCTCTGGTGGCCTAATGGCAAGAAGCTGCAACTGCAATCTCAGAGATGTGTGGTTTGAATCCACCAGATGCTCTGCTGGAGAAGGAGGAACAATTTCCTCCTGTACCAGTCAGATCTGATTTGACGGTACACACACACACACACACACACACACAAATAACGAAATAAACGAAATTTTAAAAAAATAAAATTAAAATAATAGCTTCTTGAGGACAGATCCTCTGTCATTTTTACCACTACAGTACTTGGTACATAATAAATGCTTAATAAATACTTGTTTAATTATTTCATTTTAATGAATGGTGAAAAGAAATCAAAGAATAAACTTTACAGAATTCAGGATTCCAATATGGATTAGTTAACCATGGGGCTTTGAAATTATAATTCCTAATGGTTTTTCAGTATAGTAATATAATTTTTTATATTTTCATTTCCCCCATTAAGCCTGGTTTTGAAAAGCTTAATGGATGAATAACCAGAACAATCAACAGCGTATTTGTGGATGATTGACAGATGCCTCCAGGGTGTGTGTTCTCCCCTCCTAGGCAGTTTCAGTTTTAAATTACTCACTTCCCACCCAGATCCTCTACATTAGAACTGTACAGCAGAAGAGAGGGAACTTTGTGTTCAGAGCTAACAGAAGAAGGCCTTTAGTCATAATTTGGAGACTATTACTTCAGAGGAGAAATAATTTATAGGACCAGATGCTAGTAGATAATTAAAAAGCATACCAGATATTGGATTTTCCTTCTCATCTACTTCAAATTATATTGAACACACAGAGAAAAACCAAATACTTAGAATTGAAATGTAGGTTAGTAAGTAATTTTCTAGCTATGAGCCCTCTGGATCTATAAGGAATTATTAATAATACAGAGCTGCCTCCAGAATATATATTTTCAGGATAACAGAGTCCATTCAGTCACTTGAGAATATGGTCCAAGGTCTTAGAAGTTCTCCTAATTACAAACTCAAATTCTCCCTGTTACACTTGCAACTACTTTTGTTTCAATGCCTGCAGCCAAGAGATGCTCTGGAAAACATTTCTTGAGTTTTGAGTTCTACTCTTTTAAAAAAAAACCTTTATTTTGGTTTGCATATAAAATTCATATACATTGTGTGTCACACATTCCTTAATCTGAGTTTCACTCTTTATCCTTAGCTTCATGAATTTTGATAGTTCTCTTCTGTCAAGCCTCCATGTCTCCTCATCCCTTTTTGAATTCTGTTACGTAGTTGTTGTTGTTGTTGTTAAATGCCGTCGAGTTGTAGATGATTCATAGCGACTCTATGAACAAAAACCCTGAACACTTGTATAACTTCCATCATTTCTCCATGTTCATAGAGTTTCCAGAGACAAGCTACTTTGGAAGTGGATGCCACTGCTTCCAATCTGTTACCTAGAGGACTAATAATTTAACAGAAGCCACAAACACTTCCTGATATATTAGATCAACAATTAATCTCAGGCCCTTTGGTATTTAAAAACACAAAACCCAAAAAAAGCCCTTAAACACAAGCAGAAAGCATACTTACTAATAGAGGCTAAGCTGGTCCAGCTGGCTGTGCCTATGGATGGGGAAGGACTCTGCCAGGTGAATCAACTTCTCTATGGCTTCATAGATGAAAATAATGCAAATCAGGGAGGCAAATGCTTCTTCAGTGAAGCGGGTAATGTAACAGACAAGAGAACTGGCATCAGTTGCCACAAGGACAATACATAAGAAGGCGGTCCACAGTCCAATGCAAGCTCTCAAGGAGAGGTATGAGAGAGCATAGTCTCTGAAACAAAACCAAAGTTCATAAACAAGGATGGGTGGGTGGAATTAAGGGACAAAAAGGATCAAAAGGGTGGCTATTTCATCCTATAATATCTGTAACTGACATAACCCAGTTTATCACCAATTCCAACAGTATTTCACTCCTAAATGCTGTGATAAAGATCTGCTTCATTTGTGGCATTTGCCTAAGCAAAAAGAAATGTTGCCCTGCACAACATTTCTGCCATTACTGCCTAATGTAGTTCAGACATCACACATGTTCCTTCTTCAAATAGAAAGTGAGTAAAAGATATTACAAAGAAAGGCAAGGAAATAGGGACATGGAAAAGCTGCCACCACAACTTGAGGATATCATACCAAATTTAGGGAGCTCTGGTGCTGAAATCTCAAAGACAAGCAGTTGTAATCTACCAGCTATTCCACAGAAGGATGGGCAATGTCCTCCCATGCTCTAAAAACCCACTGGAGGATCAGCTATAGATTGGTTCCAATTTGATGATACACAACAATAATACCAAATTAAAACTGACTTGAAATGAGCACAGAAACATCTGAATTAGCTAAGGAAAATGCTTTAAAGATAAGAAGTTCGGACTTCAACAATGGCTAAGGGACATTCATTCACAAAGCACTTTAACAAAGCTGTTTAACCAAAGGAGATCTCGTTCTTTAAATAAGTTACTACTGATGTTTTTCTTTCAATTTTTTTTACAGTACAGAATGCTATTTGCCTACATTTACTTGCCTAAGACCTTGGCTTTTAGCCTGGCAACACACTAACCACCATCCAGTGAGGGTTTTTGAGTCGGGGGAGGGGGAAAGACTTACTTGCAAAATTTAAACAAAATTTTTTCAAACACAAGCACTGGCCCAGTACTGCCCAAGATAGTGAGAGCTTGCCCTGCAAACAAAGAATAAGCAATCCCAGTCATGGAGGCTCCAAACAAGGATTCAATTGCACTCTGAAAAGAAAAAAAAAAATCACCACTGAGCCCATAGTCCATCAGTAAAGAGTAATACTGGCTTATGTACATCCCTAACTTAACTTTCATGTGTGCCTTAACAGTCATTTGCTTGTATTTCATCTGAGCAAGAGTGATGTGTACATATTGTCTAATACTCCTATAAACAGATACTACCTTCAATAATTTAAGAGCCCAAATCCATTTGCATACCCTTCTATAAGTAAATTGTGTTCTGAAGTAATTTAATGAAAAGATACATATAGAAACCACAATAATACTGTTTATGCTGTAAATTGTTATACAGTTGTCTGAAACCTTACTTTCAAACTACACCAATATATCCATTCCTAATCCTAGGGGGATTGAGAAATTCTTCTGTGCAATCAGCTACTTAAACTGATACTTAAGGAGAAGAGAGTCCGTTCAATAGGGAGAACTGTGTTGCTGATTAGTATACAGTTGGAAGACTGTGGTAATTTAGTTGAAAGAGTACATTCTCCTTCATCCTAGCACCCAGAACCTTCCCTTTAATGGCTTTGGAGGCCACCATAATATTATAAGTCTTCTTTGGAATAATTAGAAGTGTTTAAAAGTTCTTACTATGCGTCCCTCAGTGGCTTCTCCAAGCAATCCCCCAAAGGTGATTACAGGTGACATGCAGGCACAGTACAGGAACAGAAAGGAGGCCAAACACTGCAAGCTGAGTGCATCCCGGTAGTCACTCCAGTACCAGGGGGCCTTCCGCTTGATGTCCAGCACCAAGCCCCCAAACAACCTGCAGAAACATAGCAGACAGGGCTTTCTTTACAAAAGCATATGAACAATACACATTTTAAAATGTGCCCTATACTGGGTGATACTTTGATTTTAATTTGGCACCAAATAGAGGCTATCTCGCTGGGGTCAGCAATATTTGCAACCAAGGACATAACTTACTATAAATTTAAATTCTTATATCAAGTATTAAAAATATTAGTCTAGGTATACATATTAGCCATTCAATAAAAAGTTTAAAAATTTAACATGAATAGCAAGCATTAGCTTTAATTTTCAAATCTAAAACTGTTAGGAGGAAATGTGCAAAACCAATCTAATGTATTTAAGTTGTTAGTTTTAGTATATGTTTTCTAAATAAAAAAATCATCATTACATGCACTTTCCTACTTTACTCTTAAGAAGTTAGGATCATAACTAATTAATGCAGTTGACAAGTACTATTAGCAGGTCTTTTGTACCAGGCAATGTGCCAAATACTGGAGAGCAGCAATTAACCAGACAGACATAACCCTTGCTCTCCAGGACCAATTTCTAGGGCAGGATATAGGTAGTGAAGGTGATATGATAATGCAGAATGGGGGAACACTGCAGCTGAGACATGAAGAGGCACCAGGAATTGTTAGCTAGATGAAGGAAAGTTAGCTAGCATGAATGAAACCTGTAAGTGAGAGCACATGGAGGGTTTGAGGTGCTGAAAGACTAATATATTTTAATAACTAACTCTCTCTTTAAATACAAATAGGCAAGGATGGAGAAACTGAGCTTAAAAAGGCGTATGAACAACATTTTTAAAGGAATTAGAACTTTATTCCAGTGACATGTCAAATCATAGATTGTAAACATGAGAGTGACATGACAGAACATATATTCTTGAAAAGTCACTTTTGATGGCAATGTATCCAATGGAGCAAGGGAAGCAAGAGTCAGTGGGTTGGAGATGAGGAGAAGTAAATGGATTCAAGTTCTATGCATAAGGTAGATTAGCAGGACTTGATGGCAGGATTTAAGGACCCTTCACTGCTTCCTAAGAATGAGATAATATTTAGAATAAGATACTGCACACCAAAGAAAAGGAATAGATTTCCCCAAATTAGTCCACTTTTGCTTAGAGTAACTGTACCAGGGTCAAAGTTGTCAGATGACCAGGTCAGTAATGAAAGAGGCACTCAACATTCTAAATGACGATCTGGTTCCTTCTACCACTCAATGGCTAGAGAAAAAGTAAGGAGGATTGTTACAGGATAAGATTGGCATATATATAAATATATTATGCCCCCCCCAGATAGGTGTCAACTTGGCTGAGCCAGATTCCTACTCGGAGTTATATAATAATGCAATCATTCCCCATAACATGAGTAGTCAATCAGTTGCAAAGGGTTGGTTCACAGCCCTGATTTGATAGAAGGGAAATTTCCCTGAGTGTGGCTTTTACAAGAGATAAAAGGACAGAGAAACAAGCAGAAGAGAGACATAATGACCACTAAGGAAAAAGAGCAGCGGCAGAGTATGTCCTTTTGACCCAGTGTCCCTGTACTGAAAACTTCCTAGGCCCAGGGGAAGAGTGATGCTAGAACATATATAGATTTACAAAGAATGCTGCCCCTATAAATACTGAAGAAAGATAAGGATCTTTCCCAACAGCTGATGGAGAGAGTGCACTTCCCTCTAGAGCTAGCACACTGAATTCAGATTTCCAGTCTCCTAAAATGTGAAATATAAACTTCTGTTTGTTGAAGCCATCTACTGTCAATACTTCTGTTACAGTAGCACTTGATAACTAAGACAGGACATAATAAACAGGTCTTGATTGTATCTTACACTGAATAAATTAAATAAAAAGAAATACTACTAAGAAAACAATGAGAAGTTTAATATGGACTGAGCACTTGACAATTTAAAGAATATTGCTAATTTTATTAGACTTGTTAATAAATAGCATGGTGAGTTTTAAAAAACACATTCTTATCAAATGGAGATACATACTCAAGTGTTTACAGGTACAGTGACATGACGGTAATGATTTGGTTTAAAATTAACCTAAAAGATATTAAAAGAAAATATATGAAACAAGATTGAGGAAATGCTAATAACCGAGTGCAGTTGAATTTATGATACTATCCTCTCTTTTTATATTTACAATTTTCTATAAATAAAAGAAAGAATTCATTTCTTTTTGGAAAAGAGTCAGTTCTTTCTTCTTCTCTGTGAAGGGGCCTAGAGGTGAACAGTTCAGCCTGGGACCCATTTATCTCAGGAATGAAGACCGAGGCAGCTTTCTTCCATTCAAATACTCTCTATCAGAGTAGCTCTGGTGGGGTCTGTAGTGAATTGTGCTGCTCACCCAGAGGCTACGAGTCTTTATCAGTGTGAATCCAATAGCAGCTTCAAGGGACAAACATAGACTGTCTCCTGTTATCACTGATATCCTCAGAAAACAAATGGAGGGTTGTTAATAGAACTGACTCAATGGCAGTGGGTAAATTAATGATCTAGCAGAGTACAGTGAATATACAGGTAAATAAAGGGCAGACACTGATTTCTCTTATCCATTTTCTTCAGGTTTTGGTGGGTGTAGTTGAGTCTCCAAGTATACAAGTGTTCAGGTCTTTCGTTCATAGGGTCTCTATGAATCATCTACAACTCGATGGCACTTAACAACAACAACACAGAGAGAGCTCTGTTGGCCTAGTGGAAAATTATGCTACTAAATCAAAGGTGGGTGATTTTAATCTGTGGCCCTCAGGCCTGGTTTTAATTGTTTAATGGCTTGCCTCCAGAAACTCTATGAACACGGAGAAATGAAAGTTATACAAGTGTTCAGGTCTTTCGTTCATAGGGTTGCTATGAGTCATCTATGACTAGATGGCACACAGAACAACAACAACAGTTGAAACTCAGTGCTCCTCAGTTCGGAGAAGTAACATCTACAATCTGGGTCTTGGGTAGGGGAAAAGAAGCAAAGTCAACCATGTGACCTGATTTACTTTCAGCCCATCTGCCAACCCCAGTTTTGCTATCCTAGATCTGCCTGAGTTCTGCCTTACAGTTTTGGGTCAAAGCTCCAGTTATAAATAATTATTCTGCCTTTCTTTCTGCTCTAGTAGCCCATAAAGGCTGTGGCAGGTAGCAGGAATGAGCCTGGAGCGAGATTCAAGTGGGGTGGGGGACACTCTTAGTCACCATACCTTCTTATTGTTATTGCTGACCTTCACACAGAAGGAGATTGCCCATCCTTGTCCCTCATTATCTTTTTTTTACCATATTAATATTATCTTTTTAAAAAAATTTAGCTTTTAATTTTATTTTTCATTCTGAATTGAGTGAAAGTTTACAAAAGACAATGACTTTTTTTTATCCAACCATTCATAGACATTTTGTTTTATAACATTAAATATCCACATAAACTTCCTCTGAAGGGCTTTTCTTTGGTGAAAGAATTTCTATAATAATTATTTTATGCCCCACTCTGCCCAAATGAGGCAAATGAAGATGTTGCCAAAATTAATCAGCTCCTAAACATAAGAAGCTTCTACTAAGAGAAGTGTCTACGAATTAGCACACCAAATATTTATATGAAATGAATTTATGAAATCCATAGCAATGGAGGACATTTGTGTGACTGAAGAAAAAAACTATTTGAGGCTCAATTAATGGTATAACCATAATAAATGAGTTCTGAATACTGTTTATGGTATGATCTTTATACCTCATTCAAGCATAAAATCTAACCATAATTACACGTCTGTCATAAATAGTAATCAAGCAGGGATTCTTCTTTTTTATTTGAGATCCCTTCTCTCTTTCTGGTGGCCTAGTGGTAAGAAGCCATGCTGTCAGCCCTGAAAGAAAGATCGTCAGTCTACTCCCCTGTAATTTAGTGCCTCTGAAAACCTGCTGGAATGTCAGGGATGAATTGGTCCTAGTTTGGCAGCAATAACAACTCGGTTTTAACATTGCCAGGCAGGAAATGATGAGGGGCAGAAAGTACATATCACATTAATTTAAGCTTGATTCAAGACCTACTATTATAGTCTCTAGGCTCTGGAGCGCTTAGGGTGCCCTTCACTGGAATGTTTTAGGGACGAACATGCCAGTCAATTAGCTGTCTCATGTGCTTTGGAAGAAACCTATTTAAAGTGTGTGGGGTTCATTGAGATAAACTAAAAAACTCACTGCCATCAAGTTGGAAGTGACTTACAGTTTGTCTATACAGTGGGTTTTCTGAGGCTATAAAATACACAGAGGAGACTGCCCATCTTTCTCCCTCAGAGCTTGTGGATTAGAA
>NW_006400028.1:663274-672239 GCF_000299155.1 Elephantulus edwardii
TATTTATATAAAATATAAATATCTTTGTTATAAATGTAGCACTGTCACATCTTGAGGGTCAGCTTCAGGGGGTTTCAGTGCACTGTCCTAGCTCTTAGAAACAACTTAAAACTTGGTTTCCTTCCTTATCTTCCTAGAATCTACTCTACCTTATCTTCAAATGCCTTCCTATCTGATAAAAATAAGATCTCTCAAGTCTCTAAATTTTGCTTTGTTGTTGTACAATATGATGTGCAGAAATCAAGCCTTGTTTCATTGTTATATGATATCAAGTCACCTGTGACTCATAGTGACTCTGTGTACAATGGCTCTGAAATCGGCCCTATCCTGAGCCAGTCTCACTGACTCTGACACACCTAATCCCATTGTCCCAGTCAAACCTTCCCATCTGGGTCTTCCTTTCCTGCACTGTACCTTCTCCCTTCCAAGCATGATGTCCTTCTCCAAGGACTGGTCCCTCCTGGTCACATGCCCAAATTATCTGAGACGGAGCTTCAAAATCCCTGCCTCCAAGGAGAAATTTGGGGTTTACCCTCTCCAAGACAGACCTATTTGTTCTCCTGGTGGGCCATGGCATGTTTAATACTTTTCTCCACCATCACAACTCGCAGGCATCAATTCTTCTGTCATCCTTAGTCATTGTCTAGCTCTCTGATGCATAGCACGCTACTACAAAGCCATGGCCTGGATCAGGTGCACCTTAGTCTCTAGGCAGGTATCATTGCTCTTCAGCACTTTGGAGAAGTCCCTGACAGCAGATTTTCCCAGTGATTTTCCTGGTATTGCTGGTAACAAAGAGTGTTGATTATGGAGCTGAGCAAGCTGAAATTGTTAATAGCCTGACTCTCTTCTCCATCTATCATGGTCCTTCTAATTGGTCCAGTGATGAGAATCTTTGTCTTCTTGATGTTGAGTTTCAATACACATTGAAGACTACAGTCCTTGACCTTCTGAGGAAATGCTTCAGGTCCTCCTCTATTTCAACAAGCAAGGTTGTATCATCTACATAACTCAGATTGCTGATGACTCTTCCTCCAACCCTGATGCCACATTCCTCTTCATAAAGCCCAGCCTTCCAAATGATCTGTTCTGCATACAGATTGAAAAGGTATGGAGGCAGGCCATATCCCTGACACATTCCCTTCCTAATTTTTAACCATGTAGTGTTTCCTTGTTCTATTCTGACCAATGCCTCCTGATCCAACTAAAAGTTTTGCATGAGCACAACCAAGTGTTCTGGGATTTTCATTCTTCTCAAGGATAGCCACAATTTGTTGTGATCCTCACAGTCAAATGCCTTTGCATAGTCAATGAAACACAGATAGATATTCCACTGGTACTCTATCACCAATGTCAATGGATCTCGGCTAAAAGCTTAAGGTCTCTAGTGCCATGACCTCTTCTAAATCCAGCTTATTTTTCTGATAGTTCTCTGCTAATGTATTGTTCCAATAATTTTTGGATAATCTTCAGCAAGATTTTGCTTGTGTGTGATGTTAGTGATATTGTACAATAATTTCCATAGTTTTTCAGATGATTTTTTTTTTTTTAGTAGGAAGAAATCTCTTCCAATCAGTTGACCAGGTAGCTGTCCTCCAGATTTCTTGGCACAACCTGGTGAGCATGTCCAGGGCAACTGTTTGTTGAAATATGTCAAATAATATCCCATCAATTCCTGGGGTCTTGTTTTTTGCCAATTCTTTCAGAGCAGTTTGAACTTCGTTAAGCACCATTGCCTCTTGATTATATGCGGTTTCATGAAATTCTTCTGTATCAGCAAATTTATTTTTTTGTGTACAATGATTCGTGCAACTAATGGTTTGAATTATAAAGCCCAGGCTAGTGGCATTTTTGTTTGTGTAATCTATAAAAGCCCAAATACTCATAGGCTGTCCACCTGAAATGGAAGATTCACACTGACACCACACATATATTGAGATTCAGAAACACCAATTGATTTATCGAATTATTATTCCTAATGGAGGTATTAGATCAGCAAATGTAAAAAGTCACTCTGGGAGGCAGGTCATTCATTTATCTTAGTCTTTTATACTAGGAACTCTGGGGGAAACACCAAGTATTCAGGAAGAGGAGTGTCTTCCACACTGAGAAGAACTGAACTGTTGTTGTTGTTGCTATTGGGTCTCATTGAGTTGGCTCTGACTTACAGCAAACCTAGGTAGAACAGAATGAAACCCTGTCCAATACTGTGCCATCTTCACAACCTCTGCTATGTTTAACACAATCTCTGCTATGTTTAAGTCTACTGTTGCAGTCATGCCAATCTATCTCTATGGGGGTCTTCTTTACTTTTCTAATCATTAGATTGTTTTCCCCAGGGGCTGGTCCCAACTGATAATATTCCCATAATTCATGAGAAAAAGTCTCATCATTCTTACTTTGAAATAGCATCTTATTCTAAGGTGGATATGTTTATACTCTTGGCAGTACTTATTCCATATTCGTCAAAAACACCACAATTCGAAAGCATCAGTTCTTTGGTCTTCTGTGTTTGGTGTTCAACTTTTACATGTATAAGAAGCAAGTGCAAAGATCGTGGCTTGGATCAGGTGCACCTTTAAACTGACATCCTTGCTCTGTAGCACTTTAAAAGGGGTCCTTGGCAGCAGATTTGCCCAGTAAAAAATTACTTTTGATTTCCTGACTGCTGCTTCCATAGGTCTTGACTGTGGTAAAATATAAAATTAAATCCTTGACAATTTCCATTTTTTTCCCTCTACTTATCTATCATGATGTTGCTTATTGGTCCAGTTGTGGGATTTTTGTTTCCTTTATATTGAGATGTGATCCATACTGACAGCTGTGGTCTTTTATCTTCTTCAGTCAGGGCTTCAAGACTCCTTTACTTTCCATAAGCATGAGTACGGGTTGTTAATGAGTTTTTTTCCAATTTTGATGCCACATTCTTCTTCATATAGCTCAAGTTCTCATATAGTTTAGCAAACATTGAAAAGATATGGTGAAAAGATACAACCTTGACACTTTTTTTAACAAACACAAAATCCATTTGACACATAACTTTCCTTGATTTTAAACTATGCAATATCCCTTTGTTCTGTTTGACTAACTGCTTTGGTCTGTGTACCAAAAAGTTTTTGCAAGTGTACATTAAGTGCTCTGAATTAAGACTAATCCAAAAATAATCCTTGGTTTTTCTCCTCTGCCAACTGCCAAAATTACTGATAAAGCATTATGAGAGCACTCCTTAGAACTCTATCTGAATTGCAAATAAAGGTACATGAGTTTTGTGGCTAGGCAGGTTAACAGTCTTTATAATAAGGAATTTTCTACTTAGTCACCATTTCTGAGATTCTAGGACCAATAGGATCTAGACCAATGGAATCCTAACTTACATGTAGAATTAACTGATTATAAGTCATTTCAAAAAACTTCATGGCCCAGAGACCAGGTCTAGGGACCCTTACCTACTGTAGTATATGCTTTTCTTTGGCACCAAAATAATCCTGTAATTGTGTGTGTATGTGTGCGTATGTGTGTGTGTGTGTGTGCGCGCGTGCGCACGCACACAATCTCTAAACTCTTAAGTCTTAGGTTATGAACACACTTTGTACTCAAAAGATAATACAAATTCAGAAATATTATCAAATCTATACTCTATTAATACTCTAAATACCCTAAAACACCATTTTCTCTATCCTGGAACCCATCCTATGGAAAGATACTTCCCTAAACAGTAGTCTCTTAATTCTAGACATTCCAGCCTAGTTTAGATAACTCCCTCTTTAAAGAAAATACTGAACTCACTCTTTCAGATTGCACCCTCTCCTCATAAGTTCCTCCTTTTCAAACCATCATTCCTTTCCTCCCCAGACCTAACATTCTCCAGAGCCTTGCTATGTGTCCCAACACTCAAGTACTTTACTCAAACTAGGGGAAAAAACTTCCATAGCAAGACGCTGCTAGCTAAACACCATGCTCTTTTCCTATCTCCTTCTATTTCTTTCTCCATGGATTCCTAAGGGGCAAAGAAGGGAATACTTTCTGTAAATGAAAAAAAAAATCTTGCATTTCTTTTTGGTCTTCTATTGAGTACAGAAGTTTAAAGAGTGTAAATTTCAAGGAAGGAGAAGAAGAGAAGATGAAAATCAAAAGAGTGGAGAACAGTAGGCTGTTTTCCATGATTCGAATCCTATCCTGAAAATCCCCACTCACCCAAATTTAGTCTGAATCATAATCTCAACCTGTGATATTCAGACACCTCTGGATTGCATCTCAACCTTAAGAAAACAAAGATTCTTACAACTAGACCAATAGGCAGCATTTTGATGGAGGAGACAAACTGTCAACAGCTTCATCTTGCTTGGATCCACAACTAACATCCTTTGTGCCAGCAGTCAGGAAATAAGGAGATGCACTGCACTGGGAAAATCTTCAGTTAGGTACCTCTTCAAATTATTGAGGAGTAATGATGTCAGATATGTTTTGGTGCAGTTGGAGTACTACTATTTGGAGGCAAGAATGATGAGGTTTTTGCCTCACATACTGTGGGAATGTTGTTAGGAGGGGTTATTCCTTGGAGAAGGGCATGATGCTGGGAAGGGTGGTGGGTCGGTGAAGGACAGGAAGACCCTCAGGTAGGTGGACAGACATGGTGACTGCTGCAATGAGCTCTTATGTGTCAGGAAGTGTCAAGGTGGCACAGGATAGAACAGGGTTCAGATATTTTGTTTATAGAGCCGTTATGAGTTGCAGTTGGCTCAATGGTACCCAACAACAACAACAACAACAACAACAGCAACAACCCTATAAGAGTCTATTTTCTATTCTGAGATATACTCATTACTACAGTAGTACTTATCATCTTCCAGCTATAAGGGAGTTTCTTCACCCAGAGTGATAATTTATTATTTGCTTATTCTATGTTACAAAATAGGCATCACTCTAAAAGTATTCATTCATCCACTGTCTGTTACTATGTGCTATGGAGGCAGAATTGATGGTTAATTGACCCTCCAGTGGGTTTTCAGAGTCTTTCTATCACACAGTAGGAGAGAGCTTGTCTTTCTCTCATGAAGCAGCTGGTGGATTTGAACTGCATACTTGAGGGGGCAGTGCAACTCCTTATCTACACTAGGCCACTAGAGCTTCCTGTTTATTCATTGGCTACTAAATGAATGTCTGCTCTGTGTCAGATACTATGCTAGGTGCTTGGAATATAATGATGAAAAAGGCAATGGGGTTCCTTTCCATATGAATTATTCTAAAAAGAAAGGTAACTACTCAAGCAATAAAATAAAGTGTGATAAGGATTATTATATGAAAAATCTTTAGAAGTCTTGAAAGGCTTCTTAAAGGAAATGGCTCCTATGCTGAGACAAAGAATAAGTAGGAATTAGACAAGAGTTGAGGAAGGGAGAGGATGTTCAAATTAGTGAGAACAACATGTTAGGTAGGAAGGCTTTATACATGATGTGTTGGTGATGGTGTTATTGTGTGCCACTGAGTCAGAATCAACTCATAGCTGACCCTACAGTGAGGTTTTGAGGCTGTAAATCACAATGAGAGGAAACTGTCTATCTTTCTTCTGTGGAGCAGCTGGTCAATTCGAACCACATATACTTGCACTGGCAGTACAATTCCTTATCACTAAGCCTCTAGAACTCCTTGTACAAGATGTTGTTGTTGGTTTCGTGTGCCATTAAGCTGGAACCAACCCATAGCTGACACTCTAGCAGGTTTTCATAAGTAGTTAATCACACTGGAGGAGATTGTCTATACTTCTCCCATGGAGCAGCTGGTAGATTTGAACTAAAATTCCTTTGGGATTGCAATGCAGCTTCTTACCACTAGAGCTCTCTGATGGACTCCTACAAAATACTCCCCTGCCCCCTATTCTGCCATTCCACATGAATGAAGAGAGATGAAACATGATACCTGGTTTTAAGGAACCCGAATGAATATATTATTTGATGTAGTAGTTACCGTTCCTTTTGAAAAGTCATTCTCAGAACATCAAGACATCAAAAAAACAAGGCTGAAAGTAAAGTGGACACACTTCATTAACACGGCTTTTGCCCAAATAACAACTATGAAATGTCCCAGAACTTACCGTCCTGTGCGCTGGAGTTCTGGCCCACTGTGGCCTCCATGTGGTTCCAGTTCTATGTGGCAAATGTTTCCATTTGGAACTCCAGGCATTTTTCTTTTCTCCTATTAACAGAGGACGACAAAATTATAAAATTAGTCATCTGTTCAGTCCTACCTACTGTAGCAGGTGGAGGTGGCGATGCAGCATGTTGTGGGTTATAGTCTTTGATTTTCTTTAGTAAGTTCTTCAAGATTCCTTCACTTTCCAAAAGCAAGGTTGTGTCATCCGCACAATGTAGGTTATTAGTCTCTCTCCAATCTTGATGCCACATTCTTCTTCATACTGTCCAGTTTCTCTAATTATTCACTCATTATGCAGAAAGGATATAACCCTGCAGCAGATCCCTTCATTCTATTCAAACTACTATTTCTTGATTTGTGTAAAAGTTTTACGTACGCATGATTAAAGATTCTGGAATTCCCATTCTTCTCAATGTTGTCCATAATTTATTATAATCTACACAGCTGTATGACTTTTCATAGTCAATAAAACACAGGTAAATTTTTTTTTCCAATGAGAAGAGCGATCGGGGTGAGGGTTGGGCAGGGAGAAAAGTGCAACAATGAATGAATGGAAATCCAAAATCTCTGTAAATTTTCATTAAAATTAAAAAAAAGAACCAAACACAGGTAAATTTTAAAAATTAGGTAGAGCACATGAAAGAATTTTAAAAATGGAAAAAATATTAGTACACAAATGTTCACAATAGCATTATTCGTAACAGCCAAAAGGTAGGAACTGCCAATGAACAGAAATAAAAAAGAAACAGGTATTTTCAATGAATAACTCAATGATCTTGCAAAATTCTATCCGGCAATATTAGGCATTTTTTTCTAACTACTGACCCTTCTTTGTTTCTACTTTTCAGATACTATTTACCAGTAACTGTCAGTGCATCTTGATTGGATGTTTGATCAATTTCAAACTGCAGAAGTTGACAAAATCTTTAATTCTTTCATCTGTGACTATGGTGATTGATTGACATTTATTTGCACAATAGTCATATTAATTTTTCTATTTTGCAGGCATATCGGGAGAAAAAAAATCCTGCACCAGTAAGCATCTTTCTGGTATTCTCTACTTTCAAACAAGATCCATCTGACATCAGCACTCTTCCCATGGTCTCTTCTGAATCCAACTTTAATTTCTGGTAGTTCCTTGTCAATGTACTGTTTCAGAAGCTTTTTAAAAAATCTTCAATATTTTACTTGCATGTGGTATTAATGATATTACTCAATAGTTTCCATTCTTTGTTGGGTCAGAGCATGGAAATTAGTGAACATTATTTTTTTAAATTGGAACAAATATGAATCTCTTCCAGTTGATTAGACAAGGTTGTTATCTTCCAAATTTTCTGGCATAATAAAAAAATTCACAAAGCTAGACTCTGTGAAGAAGAATGTGGAATCAGGATTGGAGGAAGACAACCTGTGTGATTCAGATGACACAGCTTTGTTTGCAGAAAGTGAGGATATGAAATGCTTGTTTCAGAATATGAAGGACTACAGCCTTTGGAATTGATTACATCTCCACATAAAGAAAACAAAGATTTTTACCACAGGACCAGCAGTCAACATAATGATAGATGGAGAAAGGATAGAAGTGATCAATTATTTAATTTTGCTTGGATCAACTATCAACATCCTTGATACCAGCATTCATGAAATCAGGACATGTTGCATTGAACATAACTGCTCTTAGGGACCTCTCCAAAATGCTGAAGAGCAATGATGTCAGTTTGAAGACTAAGGTGCACCTGATTCAAGATATAGTCTTCTCAATCACCTACCATGTATCAGAGAGCTGAACAATGAATAAGGATGACAGAAGAAGAATTGGTATCTTTGAGTTGTGGTGCTGGAGATGAGTACTGAATATCCCATTGACTGTCAAAAGAACAAACAGATATTGTCTTGGAAAAAGTACCACCAGAGTGCTTCTTTGATGTAAAGATCGTGAAGCTTCATCTTTCATACTCAGCACGTATAGCTAGGCAAAGCTGTTTTTTGAAAAGGGACATCATGCTTAGAAAGATGGAGAGTCAGCAAAGGAGAGGAAGACTTCCAACAGATGGATTGACATTGTGACTTCAGCAACGGGCTCCCGTGTGTCAGAGATGACGAAGATGGCATAGGATAGGGTAGGGTTCAGATCGCTATTCATAGGGTCACTATGAGTTGCACTTAATGCCACCTAACAACAATAATGAGAGTATTCAGGGCTCCATCTATTTGCTGATATATCTCAATTAGTATTCCAATCATTCTTTTGTTGTTATTTTTTGTCAATGCCTTCTGTATAGGTTGGACTTCTTTTTCCGTAGCATTTTTTTTTTATTTTAGTATGGTGACCCTGTGATCTTCCATCTTGTTTGATGGTTCCCGCATCATCCTACTATTTTGCCCCCAGTATCCATTAATATTACAACTTGAGACTTGAATCTCTTCTTTACATCTTTTAGCTTGAAAAATATTCCCTTTTCATTTTCTAACACCAAGTCATTGCATCTTTCATTATTCATGCTTTGCTTAGTCTTCTTGAGCTGACCTCTGCAATTTTTTTTCCACATTTAATTCTTTTAATATTCTGTAAAAGGTAACAAAATATACAGAACAAAACTTTCCCTTTTAAAGCTAATGTTACAAATCTGTATTATCACTTATATATAAATACTATATTCTATTGCTGATCATTAATTAGGTGAAGTCCGACAGTGTGTCCCTCTATTTTTTTATTTTATTTTATTATTTTTTTGTGTGCGTGTACCGTCAAATCAGATCTGACTGGTACTGGAGGAGATTGCCCCTCCTTCCCCGGCAGAGCATCTGGTGGATT
>NW_006400028.1:672704-686405 GCF_000299155.1 Elephantulus edwardii
CTCCTCTCCCGACTTTTCTAGGCATCGTTCCCTAAACTCCAATCAGTCCTGCTCCAAGCACAAAACAGGAAGTGGCCGTGTGATCCTAACAGAACACCTGTTTGGCACTATGATACAATTGGGTAACAGCCCAGAAGCCCTCCGGCCCCCAGACGCTCCCACTGAAGTGAACTACTCGCGCTGGAAAGAAAACTGGAATATGATGAGGGGTGCTAGCAGGCATATTCCAGGAGCACGCGCTCAGGGGACAGTCCTGCCTCGGCCGCGCCTACATGGCCTCTAACTCGTTGATCCTCTGGTGTTGCCCTGCCGGATCTACCACAGGGTCTTGTACTTGTCACGCCCCTGCCGCATGTTCTCATTGTGGATGATGTCGTTGTGGGTCCTCTTGTTCTCGTCCGGGGCCTGGGACAGCTCGTTGGTCAGGGTCCTCAGCTGCCGCTGCACGCGCTCGTTCTTCTCGGCCTCCGTGATGCGCTTCTCCTCATTGCGGTCATCCATGATGCCCTCACTGGACAGCTCGGCGCTGTAGCCCGTGTACTCGCTGCCCTCCTCCTGCATATTCTCCTGGACGTGGAAGTTCACTGGCTCGTACACCGGGGGCGGCGGCGGGGGCGCCGTCATCACCAGGTGCAGTTCCTCCTTGGTCTTCACCAGGTCATCCTGGGCCTCTTTGGCCCGGTGCTGCCACTCTTCCACTTTGTCCTCCTTGCGCCGCCGGGCCTCTTCCAGAAAGGCGATCTTGGCTGTGTACTCGGCCAGCTCTGCAGCCAGCTGCTCCTGGCTCTTTATCTGATCCACCGCCTGGCGCTCCAGCTCCTCCTTGGCCCGCAGTGCGGCCACGGCCACACGGTCGGCCTCCAGGCGCTCCGCCTCATCCTGGGCCCGCTTCCTCTCCTCCTCCAGCTGCAGGACCCTCTGGATCTGGTCGGAGAGTTCTTTCTCGGCCTTCTTGGTCTTCTGCTCGTAGTCCTGCAGCCTCTGCATCAGCTCCTCCTTCTCCCGCATCATCTGCTCCTTCTCTCTCTCCACTGTCTCCCTCCTCTTCTTCTCTGTTTCCAGCTGTTGGCGCTCCAGCTGCTTCTGGTGCTTCTCCTTGCGGGCCTGGGCCTTCATCTGCTGCACCTCGATGGTGTTGGGCTTGCGACGGCCGATGTACAGCTCGTGGTTGCCCATGCACAGCTGCAGGATGTGCTTGTTGATCCTCAGGCGAGGGGCATAGAACACGAAGTCCGGGGCCTTCTTGTCAATGTGCTTAAGGACAAACTTCTTGTCGTTGAAAGAGATGTTTCTGATTTCACTCCAAGGAAAGCCGATTTTTGGGGTCAACTTGTCTTCTTTCTCGTAAATGTTCAGCCCAAGGGCGTCCACTCCGAGCCAAAGGTCTGTGCCTTTCTTGTTCTTTATCTCGAAATAGTTGATGCCATGCATCTCTAGGTCCTGCACCATCTTCAGGTACTCCAGCATGGCGCTGTCTCTGAGCATCCCGTGGTGCTTGGCGTGCTACACCTGGATGCGGTCCTCCCACTGGCCCCGAGTGAGCTTGTGTTGTCGTCAATCCCTGGGAAACAAGGCTCGGCTCTGAGCGGCAGCGTCCGAAAGGACCCTCCTGGAATGGATGCGAGGCAGCGGTGGGAACCAGGACGCAGGACCTGCAATTTTCTATTCAGCTCTTTTATTTCATCTTTTCTCCCCTTCACTTTAGTTTTTCAGTGTTGAAGTGCCCTGGTGCTTTAGTCCACAGGGCACTGTGCTACTAACCTAAAAGGCGGCTCCTTTCTGGTGGCTCTAATCCATAAGCAACTGTGCAGGAGAAAGATGAGCAATTGCCTCTCATGTACACACACCTCTGAAAACCTGCTGGATGGTCAGCTGTGACTTGGTTCCAGCTGAATAGTAATAAGTTTTTATATTGAAAAGCAAGTTTCAGAATTTTTGTCTCTCCTTTTTTTTCATGACTTTTTGTTTTCTTCATGGATATTAATGTTAACATTCTCATTATTCCACAACTTGTCTGGTTTTCAGCCATTAGTGTTCACTACATCAAATTTATTTCTGAGACGGTTTTTAAGTTCAAGTGATATAGACTCAAATGTGTATTTTGTTCCTTGTGGACTTGTTTTCATTTTCGTTAGCTTCAATTTGGACTTACAAATGAGTACGATTAAGTCATGGTCTGTTCCACATTTAGCTCTGTACTTTGTTTTTACTGCTCATACTGAGCTTCTCTACTGACTTTTCCACAGATACCTATGTTTTCCATCAGGTGAGATCCATATTTTTAACTGCCATTTGTATTTTCAAAAAAAAGGCATTTTCCATGAATAAATCACTGACTGTACAACATTCTATCATATAATCTCGATCTTTATAATCTAAACCATATTGTCCAACTATCAGATCTTTTGCTTCCTTTCCAACTTCTGTATCTGTCACCAAATATTAATACACCTTTGCATTCATAAATAGTTACTAAATATTATTTATGAATACTTTTTCATATACATGGTTTTTTTATTAGTACTTAATCTTCATTTTGCTTTATTTACTTCATTTCCTTGTACCATCAGTCAGGAAATAGGAGATGTATTGCATTGGGCAAGTCTGCTGTCAGGGACTTTTCCAAAATACTGAAGAGCAATGATGTCCATTTGAACACTAAGGTGCACTAGATACAGATCTTCTCAATTACCTGCTATGTATCAGAAAGATGGACAATGAATAAGGATGACAGAAGAAGAATTAATGTCTTTGAATTGTGGTGTGCTGGAGAAGAGTACTGAATATCCCATGGACTGCCAAAAGTAAAACAGGTATCTCTTGGGAAAGGTATTGCCAGAGTACTCTCTGGAGGCAAGGATGATGAAGCTTCATCTTTCTTACTTTGGACATGTAGCTGGGGAAGGCTATAATTTGGAAAGGGATGTCTTGCTTGGAAAGATGGAGAGTCATCAATGGAGAGGAAGACCTCTAACGAGATGGAATGACACTGTGATTTCAGTAACAGACTCTAGTGTGGTAAGAATCATGAGGGTGGCACAGGATAGAGCACGTCTCAGGCTGACTGTTCATAGGGTTGCTATGAGTTGTACTCAACAGCCCCTACAACAACAATGACAACTCTCATTTTGCTTTATTTGGGATAAGATATGACCTAAACTTTAAGTTTCAAATTTCCATCTGCATAGTATTGCTTTTACATAAAAACTTTGCCTTCAAAGATAAATTTTTCAGGTTTCTTCTCTTCAAATTTTAATGCTCATTTGTAAAAACAGGACAATGCATACCTAGTTAGAATGTTGCTGTGAAGATTAAATTAGCAAATGTAAAATATCTGGCCTGGTGTCTACTCCATAGTAGGAATTTCCTTCTCAAATTTAATATGTTAAAAACAAGTATGGGGAGTGGAACGGGAACTCTGATGTCCTTATACCATCTGGTGGCTTCATATATGACATACTCCCCAAATTTTCTCATTTGCCCCAAAAATTCCTCCCCTCCATCCACCCCTTGCCATTTCACATGAATTCTTCAGAACTTGGCTTAAGAAATTCATCCCCAGACTAATTAGTAATGAAGTGACTAGCCTAATCACACCTGGGCCATCTATGTTACTGAATATTTACTTTTTCTTATTGTTCTAACATGCTAGGTATCCCAGCAGAAGGTTGTGTCTCTTATTTGGTCAGCGTACATACGCATGGTCTTTTCTCATCTCGTGAGATACACTTGATAAACAATGACAATGACTATTGGCTGATGTGCACACATTACCTGGGAAGGGACATTTTTGGGTGGCTCGATTCTAATAGAAGGATCCCACTCCCCTGGAGGGAGTACCGTCACCTGGTCCAGGAACTCATCAATCCCTGCCAGGAGGTCATCTCTCTCTTTTGCCTTATATGCCACATCATGAAAAATCTACAGAGAAGGAAAAAACCTTCAGGCAAGTTCACAATAACTTTACTTAAAACAATCATCAGATGACATGGTAAAGGATGGATACAATCTCTTAAGTTTTATCTCTGATCACAGGAATTGAGATGCATAAAACTGATGACTTAGAAAAGTACAAGGATAAATGGATAAAGGATTTTTTTTATTTATAAGTAAAAAATAAGTAAATACATGTCTCTTTGCATAAGGGGAGATAAGACGTGACTCCAAAGCTGCACAGCTATATTATTTCCTTAATGAATGGAATGAATGCAACAAAAGTTAAGACACATGCAAAATTTTCTGAGCATACTGGCTGGAAAAATTTATGGAATGACTAATGATAACTGGCTGTGTGAGAAGTCTCTCAATCAAAGGCAGTTTATAAAACACAGCCTTCATCTCCCTATGCTTTCTGAGATGTATGTATTAAAAGTCTTACTTTTAATTCAAATTAACATGACAGTTCTCACCAGGATATGCACTGTGGATTCAGCACAATGCACTGTCAAAATGTCTAGACACTGTAGTGTGGACATGTCAGGACATTCACATTATAATGTCATATATCTGGTTCTTATATAATTGGTCTCATTTATGTAAAGCAGGAGTGAGGTTTTTTCCCTCATAAATAGCTTGGATGCATTTAATTATCTTCTTTAGGAAATTAAATCAGCCTTAATGTAGTCTACATATTCTTATTGGCAAGAATAAATTGCCAGAAAATAATTTCTCTTCTTTATTGTTTACTTAACAGAAAGAGCTGACACAGGAAGAAAAGTATCCCAAAGGGTTTGGTCCCAACCCCTTCTACAATAGGCTCTAAGAACATGCCCCTACACTACTTTCCAGCAGTCACTGCAATTACTAATATGTAGCAAAGGGCCTGAGACAGAGTAAACACTCAACAAACATTTACAGAAAGAATGACTGAAAAGCAGGAGTGAAGCATACCTCATCTGTCATGATGGTGGCCATAGATCTTCCAATCTCATGGTACTGCTGGCCTTTCCCTACAGGACCCAACAAAATAAACAAAAACCTGGAAACACATAGAAGCAAAAATTATGCCAGTGAACTTAAAGTGGCTCGTTGCTCCTTTTTAAACAGTAGAATGTTTCTCTCTCCTATCAAACAGAAATTATCACTGAACTTCAAGAAATGGAGGCTCTGGAGGCTTGATGGTAAGGAATTATGCTACCAACACAAAGGCAAATGGTTCTAATCCACCAAGTGCTTCTCGGAAGAAAGATGGGCAATCTCCTCCCATGTAATTTACAGTCTCTGAAAGGGCACTGGGGGGTCAGTTATGAGTTGGTTCTGATTTAACAACAATAAACAATATAACGACTAATGAACAGTAGGAGTTGCCTTGACCTAACAGTTCAACTATTGGTATGGACTACACTGAATAACTTGGTTATATTTCTAAGAGTTTCCAATAGACACAATTCCTTGCTATAGAAAGAACAGTTTTCTCAAAACATGACATTTTTATTGTAGTGCAAATTCAAGCTTATCTGAATCCCATTCATTGCTCTAACAAGAAAATAATGGGGAGAAGAGAGGATAAAGAAACTGAAATTATTAAGTCCCATAGAGGAGTTTCAATTGTGTTCTGGACATTCGAATACTCAATAATTAATGGGGCTCTGAATCATCTGCATCACCAGAGAATAGGAATAGCCTTTAAAAAAACTAAGGGTATCAGAGGGCCTATCTGCAAACCATAAAAATTCTGCCAAAATTATGGAAAGAGAGAGAGATATCAAAGCCTTTGTTCAGAAACAGCATCCCAGGATATGGCTCTATAAAACTGGAAGAGCATTACTTAGGTCTGTCATCCAGCAAATCTAGCTTTAGCTAGGTCCTTCTAATACTCCTCACTTCTCTGCTTCCAAGGTTATCGCCTTAGGATTTTAAAATTCTTCTGCATGATGGTTAATCCAAAGCAATTTTCAGCATTTATACAACATTCTCAAAATTAATCAATCCCAAAGGGAAAAAAAATTAATCAATCCCAAACTTTGGCATTAAGCTAATTTCTCCCACCAGAGCTCAAATAAATATGGAATTTAATTAGAATGTACTAAGTCGGGCTGTCTGCTTTACCTTGTTGGGATTGGCACTTCGGTCAGGCCTGAGAGAAGAACAGCTGGAGACAACCTCACAAAGGCAATGATAGGCCGATCCAGAGTATCTACTTCTCCAACCAGGACATTTGAGGCCTCGGCACCAGTGGGAATTTTTTTCATGAAATGAAGGTCCACCTGAAAGTCCAAAGTAAACCTGACTAGATAATTGTCACCTCAAACGTTAATCATCCTCCTCACCCTTCATATTCATAAGAGCATTTCAGTTTATCAAATGTTTTCTCATATTATCTCAATATCTTTACAATAACCCTATAAGATAGGCAAGATAGATCTTAGATCTTCTTATCATTAGGGGGAAAAAAACCAAGTGAAACAACTGAGATCTAAAAAAAAAAAGAAGCTGACTTGTCTATGACCACACAATTTTTCAGCAAGAGAGTAAGGATTTAAATCTAGGTGCACTGCACCGTCCTTCCTCCAAGAAAAATGCTTCTGAAGCTCTGAGTCAAAATCTTTGCATTTTCAGCTATTTAAATGCTTCATTGAGGTTTGAATTTTTTCTAAATAAAATGGGAGGCCTTATGAGATATGACAGTGTTCTAAAACACTATTTGTGTTTTAGAAAAGACAGTATCCTGGAAAAATCAAAACAAGGAGAACTAGAGACAGGAAGACCAAGGCTAGAACCAACTAACTACAGTGAGACACTGCTTCTGTGGAAAGCCTCAATGTCAAAGTCATAGGCCCCAAAAAGTTTCAATCATGGGGGAATTTTAGCAGTAGCTGGAGAACAGGGATCAAGAAAACAACATAAAATTTAAGAGGTCTGCTTCGAAGAATATTCTCCATGTGGAATCTAGAGGAAAACTATTAAGTTGAGGTAAAAGGGAGAAGACATGAGTCGACAGGTTTCCTGGTCTTAGAGAAAAAAATCTTGAAATGCCAAAGATTAGCCAGTTTCTAGTAATTGTTGCTGTTGTGTACTGTTGAGTTGGAACCGACTCATAGCCAACCCCTCCCCCAACCTCTACAGTGGGTTTTCAGAGGCAGTAAATTACAAAGAGGAGATTCCATATTTCTCCCATAGAGCATCTGATGGATTTGAACCGTGTGTCTTTGACTCGGCAGTGAAATTCATTACCACTAGGCCATCACCCAATTCCCATGCCTCTGCTCACCTTGCTTAAATCCACAGGACTGTGTTCACAATTCACTCCATTTTTTATTTCAAGATTTGTAGCTGGGACAGACTGAGGAGACACTGTTTGACCTATTTGGAGAAAATGAAATGGAATATTGAGTCTCTGGCTTTTTCTCCTTATGGTTCATCCCTACTCTCCATCCATTAGTTGGATATCACTATTTTGTAGAAGGTTTGAAAGAAGTTGAGATGACTATATAGCCAGGACCCACATCCACTTGCCTGTGTCTCATTATTTAGAAAATAGCAAACAATAAGGCCCCAGGAATAGATGGTATACCAATTGATATATTTCACCTAACAGATGCTGCCCTGGATGTGCTCATCAAGTTGTGCCAAGAAATCTGAAGAACAACCACTTTGCCAACAGCCTGGAAGAGATCTATATTTGTTCCCATTCCAAAGAAGAGTGACCCAACAGAGTGTGGAAACTATAGAACAATATCATTTATTTCACATGCAAGCAAGATTCCACTGAAGATTATCCAACAATGACTGGAAATGCACATCAGCAGAGAACTGCCAGAAGTCCAGGCTGGGTTTAGAAGGAGTCGTGGTACTAGGGATATTGTAGCTGATGTTAAATGGATCTTGACTGAAAGCAGGGAATACCAGAGGAATGTCTATCTGTGTTTCATTAATTATGCAAAGGTGTTTGACTGTATAGATCATAACAAACTGCAGGACTCCGAGAAGAGTGGGAATACCAGAACACTTGATCATGCTAATGTGAAACCTGTACTTGGACCTAGAGGCAGTCATCAGAACAGAGCAAGGAAACACTGCATGGTTCAAAATTGGGAAGGGTGTACGCCAGGGATATGGCCTGTCTCCATACATTTTCAACCTGTATGCAGAACAGATTATCCAGGAGGCTGAGCTCTATGAGGAGAAATGCGGTGAAGATCTGTCAACAATCTACGTCATGCAGAAGACATAACCTTGCTTGCTGAAACTGAGGAGGACCTGAAGCGCTTGCTGCAGAGGGTCAAGGACTGCAGCCTTCAATACGGATTGAGGTTCAATGTCAAGAAGACAAAGATTCTCACCACTGGACTGACTGGCAGCATCAGGATGGATGGTGAAGAGATTGAGATTGTTTACAGCTTTAGTATACTTGGTCCATAGTCACACTCTTGGAACCAGCAGCCAGGAAATTAAAAGACATATTGCGATGGAAAAGTCTGCTGTGAGGGACCTCTCCAAAGTACTGAAGAGCAATGGTGTCCCTCTGGAGACTAAGGTGCATCTGATACAGGCCATGGCCTTTGCAATCACTTGTTATAGAGATGTTGGACAATGACCAAGGAGGATAGAAGGAGAACTGATGCCTTTGAGCTTTGGTGTTGGAGTATTGAGGGTACCATGGACTGCTAAGAAAACAGATTCATCCTGGAGAGGGTTAAACTGGACTGCAAGGATTCTGAGGCTTTGTCTGACATACTTTGGTCATGTTGTAAGGAGAGACTGGTTCTTGGAGAAGGACACCATGCTTGGGAGGGTGAAGGGCAGGCACAGGAGGGGAAGGCCCTCTAGAAGGTGGATTGATTCAGTGACTGGGATAATCGGGATGGGTGTGTCGGAGATAGTGAGATTGGCACCGGACAGAGCAGAGTTTAGGGCTGTGGGACATAGGGTCACTATGAGTCACAAGCGATTCAACGGCACATAGCAACAACAACATTCCTAAATACATTCATGTCTCTTTTTTTCTATTAAGGCAGTATTAGCCAGAAAAGCATACCAGACATCCTCATAAAAAACCTATTCAGGGAGCTCTGGTGGCCTAGTGGCAAGAAGCTGCACGCTGCACTACAATCCCAGAGGTTCGAGGTTCAAATCTACTAGGTGCTCTGCTGCAGAAAGAGGAGCAATCTCCTCCTGTACCAGTCAGATCCAATTTGACGGTACACACAAAAAATAATAATAAAATAAAATTTTTTTAAAAAACTATTCAAATTACATTTAGATTAGGCCCTAAATATTGTACACTAGATTCAATGTGCCTAACTAAACTAGAGAAAAGGTAATTAATCAGAAGCGGAAATTCATCACATACTTCCACACTAAAAACTTTATATTGAAGCCTCACAATAATGGGGTAGCTGTTATTGTTAGGTGTCACTGAGTCAAGTATTAACTCACAGAGATACTACAAACAGCAGATCTGAACCTTGCCTTATCCTCATCATCACTGATATAATCAAGCCCATTGTACAGTGTCAATCCATATCCTTGAGGGTCCTTCTGTCTTTCTCTGACCTTTAACCTTTTCCTGAACGATGTCTTTTTCCAAGTACCAGCCTCTCCTGATAACACACAAAAAGTATATGAGATGAAGTTTCACCCCTCTTCCTATATGAATTTATTTGTTCTTCTGGCAGTTCATAGGATATTCTGTTCTCATTACCAACATCATAATTCAAAGTCATTGAATCTTTTCCTGTCAGCCTTATTCATTGTCCACTTTTCATGTACACAGAAAGTAACTGAAAAGATCATGGCTTAGGCCAGGCACACCTTAGTCTTTAAATTCGCATGGTTAGTCTTTAGTACTCTAGAGGTCCTTGACAGTAGATTTTCCCAATGACGGTTGTTATGATGGGCATTGATTATGGATCCAAGCAAGATGAAATTGGAGTTTGAGGGTTTTTTTTTCTTTTTTTAATTCATTGTTACACATTTTCTCCCCACCTCCTCCAGACCACCCTTAAATAGACCCCTTGTTCCTGATTGTTCTCATATATATAATACATAATCATACATTCCTTTCAGATAGTTATTCCTCTGTGTTCTAATGCAGTGTTCATTATCTATGCACTCTTCCCCTTCCCTCCCAAACCCCCAAGCCTGTCCATGTTTTATAATAGCAGTATTATGCAGTATTTTTCCTTTTGTGATTGAGATATTTCACTTAAATATAATGTTCTCAAGGCTTAATATTTTATGAGTTCATTATTTTTCAATGCTGCATAATATTCCATTGTGTAAATATACCATAGTTTTTCTATGCATTCCTTTGTCATGGGCAGTTGGGTTGCTTCCATTTCTTTGTTATTGTCAATAATGCAGCAATATGAAAGCAGAGAATACCAGAAGAATATCTATTTGTGTTTTATTGACTATGCAAAGGCATTTGAAATGTGGGTCACAACAAACTATGGCTATATTGAGAAGAATGGGAGTCCCAGAAGACTTAATTCTCTTCATGCCTAAACCAAGAAGCTATCATGCAAACGGATCAAGGAATACTGTGTGGTTTAAAATTAAGACAGGTGTATGTCAGGGCTATATCCTTTCTTCATGCTTATTCAATATCTATCTGAATAAATCATTCAAGAAGTTAGACTTAAAGGGGAAAAAACACATGGCATCAGAATCATAAGAAGATTCATTAACAACCTTGCTCATTGGAAGTGAGGACTTTAAAAGCTTTTTGCAGAAGGTCAAAGCCTAAAGCTTTCAATATCAAGAAAATAAAATTTTCACTGCTAGGCCAACAGGTAACATCAGATGGAGAAAAGATTTAACTTGGCAATGATTTAACCTTGCTTGGGTCCACAATTAACACTCTTACCACTGTGGTGGTTGTTATTGTGTACCATTGAGTCAGAACTGATCCATAACTGACCCTCTAGCAGGTTTTCAGAGGCAGTACATCATAGTATATCGCATAGGACCAGACTGACCATCCTTCTCCTGCGGAACAGCTGGTGGCCTTGAACTGCATGCTTTCAGGATTGCAGCGCAGCTTCTTGCAACTGGGCTACCAGAGCTCCCTCCCTTGATACTATCAATCAAGAAATCAAAAGATGAGTCACATTAGGAAAATCTACTCTTTGGTATCTCTCCAGAGTACGAAAGGGCATTGATGTAAGTTTAGAGTCCAAGGTACACCTGATCCAAGCCGTTGTCTTGATACGTCTGAAAGTTGGATAATGAATAAGGATTACAGAAGAATCTGTGCCTTTGAGTTGTGGTGTTGGAGAAGAGTATGAAATATCCCATGGACTGCCAAGAGAACAAAATAGGTCTGCCTTGGAGAAAGTGCAACAAGGGTGCTCCTTAGAGGCAAGAATGGTAAAACTTTGTCTCACATACTTTAAGCATCTTGTCAGGAAGGGCCAGACCTTGGTGAAGAACATCATGCTTAGAAAGGTGGAAGGTTAGCATAAGAGAAGAAACCCTCAGCAAGGATTGACACATTGACTCAATTGACATTGACAATGGACTCAAGCATGTTGGAGATGGTGAGACTGGCACAGGATACGGCAGTGTTCTGATTCCTTGTTCACAGAGTTACTATGAGGTGCACTAGACTCCAGGTAAATAATAATAACTTGACTTTAGCAGGTGCTAGAATTGACAGTTTGCACCAATCCGGGACTCTGCCTTGGGGCAGAAATTTATCATTGTTCCCATCAAAGACTCAGTGCAGAGGCAGCAATGTGCTTAGCACTCAGATGTGTCAGCTACAGGAAGGGCATTCATGGTTCTAGTCACTACACTCCAAGAAACATAGGTGGAGATGGCTCAGGCTCATAAAAAGTAGTCTGTGGGGGGTGGGGCGAGGGGGACAGGGAGATTGTATACCAAGAAAGGAATTTTTTCTTTTCAAAGAGAAGAGCAAACTGGAGGGGAGGGGTGGGCAGGGAGAAAAGTGCAACAATGAATGAATGGAAATCCAAAATCTCTATAAATGTTCATTAAAATTAATAAAATAAAATTTTTTAAAAAGTAAAAAAAAATTATGCAGCAATAAACAAGGGTACACTACACATACATTTGTTTGACTTTTGGCTCTGGTTTCTTTAGGGTATATTCACAGTAGTGGAATTGGGGGTCAAATGTATTTCCAACTTTTTGAGAAAGCATCAGACCACCTTTCCTAGTGGTTGTACCATTTTACATTCCCACCAGTAGTGAATAAGAGTTCCAATCTCTCCAAAATCTTGCCAACATTTGTTGTTTGCTGCCATGTTGAACTTTGCTATTGTTGCTAGAGTGAAATGATATTTCATAGTTGTTTTGATTTGCACAAGCAAGATGAAATTATTGACAACTTCACTCTTTTCCCATCTACTATGGGGTTGCTCATTGGTCCAGTAGTAAAGATTGTTGTTTTCTTGAGAAGTAATCCATATGGAAGAGTGTAACGAGTGTTTCAAGTTCTCTTCACTTACAGCAAGTGGCAACAACGGGGCAGGTTATATTTATTATCCCCACTTTTCCAACTAAAAATGGAGTCATAAACAGGCAAACTTAAAAAAAAAGCATATGAGGCTGCCTGAAATTATACATTTTGCATGCGGTAAAACCAGGATCTCAAAACTAGAAGTCTAACTTAAGACCTACACTATAATATTTTGTCTCTTATGATTCAAAAGAATTTCAGCTGAACTTTTCTAGCCATAGTGTGGAAATTTCCCATAAGTCGTGTCAGTTTTGAGGTTACCTTGTAGCTTAAGTTCTTCATCTTATGTCCACTGGATATGTATCCCTCATGCCCCAACTGAGAACCAGTTACCATCCCAGCCATCAAAAAGTACTAACTATTCAAATTGGCATGAAAGTATATTGGACAAATATAGCCCCTATCCCCTAGTAACATATTATCTCCAACTGGTTCTCAAATATTTATAAAGAAAGAGAAAAATTTATTCCTATAAATCTTACCATTTTTATCCATTGAATGTGGATCAGACTGCTTCTTGCCAACCTCTGCAAAGGAGCGAACAATGGGAATGAGATTGTTTCTCTTTTTTTCATTCTGATGATGATGCTTTTTGAGAAGGGCTTCCCGTACTTTAATCCTCATGCTGTCATTCAGCTCACTGGACAGTTCTTGCTGGTCCAGGATCAGGTCTGTAAAAGCAGTGCTGACATGAAAACTCAGATTGAGGGTCAATGAACCAAGTCACGGAGTGGGAACAAGCATTTCCACCAGGGTCTTCGAAGTAGTACAATTCCCACTTCTGTGTATAAAAGAGCTATGTAATGATATCATCTGTGAGAAGTTATATTCTTTATTAGATAATAAGTTATTACTGTAGAAGTGATAAAATAGAAACTATTACACCAGTAACAATACGAGGAACTTTACATATATTGTGTAATCCCAATAAAAATAATGTTGTTGTTGTTGTTATGTGCCGTCGAGTCATCTGCGACTCAAAGTGGCCCTATAATAATAATAATAAATATTAATTCTAGACATAGACAGACAAGCAATATATGAAACTGAGGAGGACCTCATGCATTTGCTGCAGAGGGTCAAGGACTGTAGCCTTCAGTATGGACTGAGGCTCAATGTCAAGAAGACAAAGATTCTCACCACTGGACCAATCGGTAGCATCATGATGGATGGCGAAGAGATTGAGATTGTTCGCAGGTTCAGTTTGCTCGGCTCCACAGTCAACACTCTTGGCACCAGCAGCCAGGAAATCAAAAAACATATCGCGATGGGAA
>NW_006400028.1:686663-688137 GCF_000299155.1 Elephantulus edwardii
TTAAAGCAAGCTACTCCTTGAAGCAAGGATTCTGGGGCTTCTTCTGACATACTTTGGACATGTTGTAAGGAGAGACAGGTCCTTGGAGAGGGACATCATGCTTGGTAGGGTGGAGGGACAGCGCAGGAGGGGAGGATCCTCTATGAGGTGGACTGATTCAGTGACTGGGGTAATCGGGATGGGTGTATCAGAGGCAATGTGATTGGCACAGGACAGAGCAGGGTTTAGGGCAGTTGTACATAGGGTCGCTATGAGTCGCAAATGACTCGACGGTACATAACAACAACAATAAATATTAATGACTATAGCAATTTTAAATTGAGCCCAAATTTTTGCTGTTGTTATTGTTGATTGCCATCGAGTCAAGTATGACTCATAATGACCCTATAAACAAAAGACCTGAAGCCTTTCTATAACTATCGTCATTTATCAAAGTTCATAGAGTTTCCAGAGGCATGCTGTTTAAGAAGTGGATGCCACTCCTGCTTCCAAACCCGTCTTAAATTGGGAGCTTCACCAAACACTGTCCACTATGGGTACACTGTCCACCATGTGACACCCCAATGGCACAAAGTTCAGCATCACAGAAACCCCAGGTTACCTCAGTACAGCATATTGACATAAGAGTGCTGTACCACTTAGAAGAATTTTCCTCCAAAATATAATAACTGACTTTTAAATACAAAGGTCCTCCCTGAGGTCTTGTTGACTCTAAACAAGAGGCTTAAATGAAAAGCAACCAATATAGTATGTTGTTCTTTATGTGCCACTGAGTTGCCTGCGACCTATAGCAACCCTAAATACAGCAGCTTTGACCCATTCCTTGTCCTGAGCCTGACTCACTAATGTAGGCACATCAACACCTATTGTGCCAGATACTTTATCAATCCATCTCATCCGGGGTCTTCCTCTCCTGAGCTGTCCCTCCACCCTTCTGAGCATGATGTCCTTCTCTAAGGACCAGTCTCTCCTAGCCATGTGCCCAAAGCATGTGAGAGGGAGCTTCAAAACCCTAGCATCCAAGGAGAGATTTGGTTTCACTCTCTCCAAGACAGACCAATTTGTTTTCTTGACAGTCCATGGTATGTTCAAAACTCTTCTCCAGCACCACAATTCAAAGGCATTGATTATTCTTTTGTCATCTTGGTCACTGTTCAGCTCTCTGAAGCACACCAGTAACTAAGAAGACTACTGCCTGGATTAGGTGACATTTGTCTCCAAACTGACATTGCTCCTTTTCAGCACTCTGGAGACGTCCATGACATTAGATTTTCCCAGTGCAATTCATCTTTTGATTTTCTGGCTGCTGGTGTGCTGGAGACATCCAAGACATCAGATTTCCTGACTGCTGGTGTTAAGAGGGTTGATTGAGAAGCCAAGCAAGCTGTAACTGCTAAGTATTTCAGATAACAGATGTTACCCTGGATGTGCTCACCAAGTTGTGCCAAGAAATCTGGAGAACAACCACTTGGCC
>NW_006400028.1:692602-711632 GCF_000299155.1 Elephantulus edwardii
GATGGGTGTGTCAGAGGCAGTGCGATTGGCGCAGGATAGAGCAGGGTTTAGGGCTGTTGTGCATAGGGTCGCTATGAGTTGCAAACGACTCGACGGCACATAACAACAACAACAACAACAAGGTCACACAAGTAAGTATCAGAGTTAGAATTCAAACCTAGGACTTTGTGACTTGAAAACCCACATTATTACCCACTTGGCTCTGCCATATACCAAACTTATCCTAAATTGCTTTCCTCAATTTAATATTCCTGTGATTGTCAAAAAAGAACTATACCTATAGAACTCAAAATAAATAAATAATAATTAAATGAACAGTCTCTGCTGATAACTTGAACCAGGTATCAACCTTTAACTTGTTTAGCTCAGTAGAGCTAAAAGGGAGGAAAAATTTCACTCTCTGGTATTAAGACACAGATGGCACAGTAGTTAAGAGCAGGATTTTGGAAGCCCTGGTGGCCTCTGCGTTGCAATCCCACCAGCTGCTCTGATGGGTACTCTTCTCCTGTGTAATTAACGAACTGCCTCTGAAAATTTGCTGGAGGTTCAACTATGGGTTGGTTCCGACTTGAAGGTACACAACAACAATGCAAGAGCAAGATTCAGGAACCAAAGACCTGCCTTCTGTTATAGTTCCACCACTTTCTAGAGAGCGAGTTATTTAACTTCAGTTTCTCATCTGTAATATGGAGCTAATTCTTCAGGGAAGTTTTAAAAAAACAAAAAAATTAAGTGAGACAATGTATGTACAATTCTGATTTACAGTAAATTCTTGATATAATTCATATATTCTTACTACTAACTTTAGTTACTTGAGCAAAATATCTCTAGCAGTTTTACTTTAATCCTATCAATCTAACTTCAAGCTTCCCCCAAGTCCTAACATAATCTCAACTTCTAACTCTAGTCACTACCCAAGACTAGGAGCAATGAATGAAGATCCATGGTTTTGTAACTTTAACCTTGATTTTGTTTGTTTTTCTTATTGTAGCAGGTATTTTCTAACCTTGATATTGTTTTATACCTCAGAATTCTTCATCTTGGAGAGGCAGATGGAAAAAGAATGCTCACCCACCCCTCTAATCACTGCTTTCTCTCCTTTCATTTAAAGTTCACCAAGGGAAAATCCCTCAGGCCTAATAAAACTGCTCTTGATAAAAGTCATCATCAATAAGAAATTAATGAATAAAAAGAAAATATCATCATTTCCCAGCTGCTAAATTCCATAAATATTTCCAGTCCTTGCCTAATCTGATCTCTCTGCTCCAATTGACACTGATGGACTGAAACTCAGTTCATTCCACAGGTGAGCATCTTGAGTCTGGGAAGTTAAATGACTTGCCTAAGGAGATACATAGGTATTTTATTCTCTCTTCTATATCATACCTCCTCGTTTTCTTTTCCCTCACCTAAGCTCACCTGAAATTTCTTCTATGCTGTTTGCACGCATATCCAAAAGGACTGTTCCATTAATAAGGCAGCTTCTTAGCTCAAACAGGCTGTGCAATGAAAGGGTTGCCACATACGGCTTGCTCCAGCGTTCTCCCCCATCCTCAACATCCTCTTCAAATTTCAGCCACCTGAAAAATTACAAATAACAAGATGCCACATATAGAAAATGCTGCATTTTCAATAGTGAATCTTTAATGAGAACCACAGAGAGAGTGAGTGAAATTGTATCAAACACTAAGATTTCACTTTTAAGTACAAGGTTTGTTGGTAAATTTTAAAAAAGCAGAGTACGATTAAATAGCGCACAACTGAGTGCAATTTCAATTTTGTTTTTAAATATTTAGAAATAGATTATTTATGGCACCATATATTTAAGACAAGGAACCTCTGGTGGCCTAGTGCTAAGCAACTGTGCTGCAATCTCAAAGGCACGTGCTTTGATTTCACCAGCTGCTCCACGGGAGAAGGATGGGCAATCTCCTCCCATGCAATTTATTGCCTCTAAAAACCTACCAGAGGGTCAGCTGTGGGTCAGTTCAATATTCCTCAATATCCCTGGAGAAGAGAATTACAGATGATTTTCATTCCCTTTCTGCTTATCTTTATTTTCTCATTTTCTATAATCAACATGCATTACTGTACAATTAAAAATGTTATCTTACATCTTTTGCACATGTAAAGCACATGAATAAAATGACAATGTTTTCTTTTTAGAAGCCAGCCACTTAAAAAAGGAAAAGGGCAACCGCAGTATTCTGTTCCTGTGACCTTTAGAGGTTCACAAAGACAGAATGACAAGCAAGCCTACTTTCCTTTTCACTTGCTATCAGGACAACTGGCCTATTTCATTTTTGCTACCATAGAAAGATTCCAGTGCTCTGTATCCATAGAGAGATACAGTGAGCATCTGGACGAACTGTTCAATTAAGAACTCTACCCACATTTTATTAGTTATCTACCTTGCCTTCTTCCCCAAGGCTCAACCATGCTGGCTTTACGCATCCATAAAGCTCACTGTCAGTTATTTGAAAAGCTATAAATAAGGTCCCTGGTTAACATGAATGTTCTTTGGAGGTATGATCATGAAACCAACATGGCCACTTTACAACTATCCCAAAAAGTCTAGTTGTTGTTGCTGTTGTTGATGTTGTGTATCATCGAGTCGAAACTGACTCATAGCTGACCCTCTGGCCAGTTTTCAGAGGCAGTTAATCACATGGGAGGAGACTGCTCATCCTTCTTCCACAGAGTGGCTGGTAGCCTCAAACCACGTGCCTTTGGGATTGCAGCGTAGCTTCCTGCCACTAGGCCAAGCCTAGTACCAGGCTGATTATAATCCCAAAAGTCTCTATGATATTGAATTATCCCAGATGAAATGAAATCCTGACAAATTCTGAAACTTCTAGTGGATTAAAAACTCAATGATCCTATGGTTCACCTACACAAAAATTGTAGAACTCTTCTATGTGGGTTAAGTCCCAATTGAGATGGCCCTGTCAAGTCTCTTATCAATCAGACTTGCACTACCAAGATAGCCAGGAGCTAACCTGGGACCTTTAATATGAGAGAGGATCCCCTGAATATTTCACATCTATGTCACCAATCTCAGGTTCAAGGTCCATGGCTGTACCTGTGATTAAAGAGGCCAACACCAAGAGATCCGGCAGAACACTCTGGAACATCAGACTTCATGTTAGTTATCAATTCTTCCACAAATAAATGTAAAAAGTAAGAGGGAGGCCTATAACTTGCTAGAAAGTACACATTTGCCTACTTAAGCAGATCGTGGTTGAGGTTATTTTAGGGCCTCACCTGGCTGTCTCCTTCCACTCTGCATCTTCCCCCTCTTTCATACAGATCTCATCCAGCTCTGTGAACAGCTCATGAGGCACATGCTCTTCATCCTCCTCAGTGCCAAGAATGAACTGAACACGCTGAGATGGTGTGTCTAGAAAAATCAACCACAGAGTCTGTTCCTAGCCTCAAACTTAAAGCAGAAATAGCATCCTGCCTTACTTAGCACATCTGGGTGATCTAACTACTTCAGAAAGGTACTGCAGATAATCTTGAGTGAAGATCAAAGATTTTTCTTTATTCCCAGAAAAGAGCTGTTCTGTGGAGGCAGTTCCACAGGAGGAAATATTCATGAACTGAGACTATTTTCAGAAAACCCATAAGAAACTGAAAACCTGACTAATTTGATCAAAAAGAATGACTGATTCTCCAGTAAATGATCTCACCCACTGTGGAATTGATTTTTTTGAAGCCTGAACAGTGACGTTTTCAAAGAGAAGCTTCTGATTCTTAGAAGTGTCTCTTCTTGGAATTAAATTCTGAAAACTCTACAGAAGGACTAAAAAAACCTTGACTACCTGCTTGATATCCCTCAGCATCACCAAAACTCCCATCCATAAACAGCCACCCTCTCTCCTGGGCATACTACCATGGGCCAGGGCCTCCTGGCCTTCCTCCCCCTGGTTGGCTCCTTTGGCTCGACCTCGTCTCCGGTGCTTCTGGCCATGAGTTCGGTGATGCCGATGGCTCTGTCGGCCCAGAGGCATTCGAACTCCCACATACAGAGTTCTATGACCTGAAAAGAAGCAGAGGTGTGTGAAGAGAACTCCTTTTGTAAAAGGAGCGTAGGACACTCACCAAAAAAGCCCCATTAAGATATTAGTTCTTGAGCCTGATCACATGTCTATAAAGACCAAACTTCACAGATTCCCAGGACTGAAGATAAAGAGATCATAGAATTAAGGTCTTCTCATTCATCTTGCATGTGTCTGCAAATCTCATAAGGATGTTGTGAAAAAAAATAATATGAGAGTGATTTGCAATGAGCGAGTGATTTTTAAAAAGCAATCAATTGTTCTTTGCTATCTGCAGCAAGTCTTGGCAAAAAGGCAATTTAGAAGAGGAGTAAGTGTATGGGCCGTAATCAACCAGTCTCCACCATTTGCTAGCCACATGACAATTATAAGTTATATAATCTATCTGTGATTCATCTTTAAAAGGGACTTTATAAAGAAGTGGCATCAGGATTAGAAGACTCATCAACAACCTGCATTATGCAGTTGACATAACTCACTGAAACTGAGGAGGGTATGAAGCATTTGGAAGGTCAAGGACTGTAGTTTTCAGTATGACTGCATCTTAATATTAAGAAAACAAGGATTCTCATCACCACAGAGTCAGTTGGTAGCATCATGATAGAGAAAAGATTGAAGTTGTTAATAATTTCATCTTGTTCAGACCCATAATCAACACTCTTAACAGTCAGAAAATCAAAAGAGACGTTGCTTTAGGAGAGTTTGCTATCAGGGACCTCTCCAGAGTCCTAAAGAGCAACTGTGTAAGTCTAGAGACTAAGGTGTGCCTGATCTAGGCCATGGTCTTCTCAATTGCTTGCTATGCATCTGAGATCTGGACAATGGCTATGGATGACAAAAGAATTGATGCCTTTGAGTTGTGGTGCTAGAGAAGAGTATTGAACATACTATGGACTGCCAAAAGAACAAACAAGTCTGTCTTGGAGAGAGTGAAACCAGGCTGCTCCTTGGAGGCAAGGATTTTGAAACTCTGTCTCACATACTTTGGGCATACTGGTAGAAGGAGGACATCATGCTTGGAACGTCAGCACAGAAGAAGAAGACCCTACATGAGATGGACTGACCCAACGACTGTGGCAATGGGAGCAAATGTGTCAGAGATGGTGAGATTGGCTCTAGAAAGGGCAGGGTTCAGAGGTCTTGTGTATATGAGGGTCTATGAGTCACAGTTGACTCAGTAGTACATATCAACACAAGAAAGACAACATGGAATGAGTGGATGATTAGACACTGGATATTGTAACTAACATTATGGAACAAAATATACATGAATGATTGGAAAAAATCAATAGTGTTTGTAAACTTTCACTCACATCACAATAAAAAAATAAATCAAAAGCAATTTTTTAATACTAAACCTTATTATTTATTTAAACCTATAGAGCTTTCAGGAGCAGTATATAATTTATGTAAAATGCTTTGCATGATGCCCAGAATAAATATTAGCAGTAAAGTAGAAGATTATCTTACATAATTTATTTCTGTATTGTGGAGCACAAACTAAAACAGTTGTGAGAGAAGTTACATATCAAAAGGAGCATATGCTGTGGGTCAAGGTAAAATATTAAATGTTGTTTAAAGAAGGGGAACCTCCGAAAACAAGTGATTCCATAGCATGTCCTTCCTAGTTCCGCTTCTCTCACCCCTCATTCCTTCTATACACTTGCTTTTGGGGATGTGGTTGTAGTTTATGACTTCCAGGTCTCTGTCACCTCTACCTGGCTTCACAGGCCTGTCAAGCCTGGAGTCTAGAATAAGTCATCTCAGGAATGCTCTCCCCAATACCAGCTCCCAGTCACTCCACCTTCAACCCTTTGGTCTTCCATTTTTGCCTGGTTATTGCAGCTCAGCAATCTAGAGCTCAGGATAACTTCCCACATTTCCCACTATACAAGCCATTTCTTTAGCCACTGTCTTCTTATCTACAGTCCGTTTCCCCTGAGCAGGTGATTTAACTTCCTATTTTATTGAAAAGGCTCAGGCCATCTTATGTTAACTCTCCACTTTGAGCTGGTTCGCTTTCCTCCACCAGATTCTCCTCTTTGTGATGTCGTCTGCATCTCACTACTTTCCATCTATCTGGCGTCCAGCTGCATCAATTACCCTCCATTTCACGTTTCCATCCATTCTTTCCACAGGTTATTCTGACTAAAAACATGCTGAAGTCTCCCTTAACTTAAAAAGAACTCTCTTAAGTTTTCATGTTTATTATCTTCTCATTCCCCCACCCCTTTTAACTTTCAAATGTGATTTGGGTGTAAATTGATACAGCAAATAGATTTTCCTTTTAATAACTATATACGTTCTATTTTGTGACTCTGCTTGCAATTCCATTGCTTCCTACTCTCTCCATTTCCTCCCCATGTTTCCTGTTTCTTTTCTACCCTTTCTGCCTTCTAAGCCTTCTTCCTGGACCAGTGCTGCCCTTTAGATTAGTTGATGGTTAACTGTTCTGAAAAGCACACCCTCCTTGATGTTACTGATCATCTTCTAGGTCTATCATTTGGCTGGAAGTTGAGTCACAGGAGTGAAAGTTCAGTTCCAGGTCTGAAGGGTGTCAAACCATTTTCCAGAAGTCTACCAACCTGACACGCTCTGCTCAATTATGTTCTTGCATCATGGCCTCTGGATGTGCTTTCTGACCTTATTCTCTATGGAAACTGCTGTCACAAAAGACCAAAGTCCCCCTAATCACCAAATCTCTATCATCTGACAACTTTGTCAGTTCAGTTCTGAAGACTTTCCTGAGAGCCCAACTGATTGCAAGCAGTATCCAAATTCTTTATGACTTCCTCTTTCTTGGAGTCTTGGCTCTCTTGGCTCTTATGACGCTCCCCTCACCTTGTTCCCTAGCCCTTCTCTGACTATGCCTTTATGATCCTTTCAGCAATTCACCAGTGAGAAGGCTCCTGGGATTTCATCCTTGGATCTTTTTTCTTCTTTGAGTGAAATCTAATTTTCCTAATTTCACAGTCCAAGTCTACAAATAATGAAATTTTTATCTTCTGGAATTCTGCATGACCCAAAGAAAAATTATCATCCTCTATCTCTAATCATAGAAAACAGAGCATCTGCGTTATGCAGATGACACAACCCTGCTTGCTGAAACTGAGGAGGACCTGAAGCACTTATGCAGAAGATTAAGGACTACAGGACTGAAGCTCAACATCAAGAAAACAAAGATTCTAACCACTGGGCAAATTGGCAGCATCAGTATGGATGGTGAAGAGATTGAGATAGTTAACAGTTTTAATTTACTTGGCTCCACAGTCAACACTTTTGGTAACAGCAGCCAGGAAATCAAGAGACGAATTGCATTGGGGAAAGTGGGCTGTGAGGGACCGCTCAAGAGTACTGAAGAGCAACGATGTCAGACTGGAGACTAAGGTGCGCCTGATCCAGGCTATAGTCTTCGCAATTACATGCTATGCATCAGAGAGTTGGACAGTGAATAGGGTTGCTAGAAAGAGAATTGCTGCCTTTGAGCTGTGGTGCTGGAGAAGAGTGTTGAATATACCATGGACTGCTAGGAGAACAAACAGGTTTGTCCTGGAGAGGGTGAAGCCAGAATGTTTCCTGGAGTTAAGGATTCTGAAGCTTCGTCTGACATATTTTGGGTATGTTGCAAGGAGGGACTGGTCCTTGGAGAGGGACATCATGTTTGGCAGAGTGGAGGGGCGGTGAAGGAGAGGAAGACCTTTGGTGAGATGGATCAATTCTGTGACTGGAGAGGTGGGAATAAGTGCGTTTGAGATGGCTAGGTTGGCACAGGATAGAAGAGCGTATAGAGCTCTTGTACATAGGGTCGCTATGAGTCACAAGCGACTTGATGGCACATAACAACAAACAACATCTCTAATCAGGATCATGCTTATTTCTTTCCTTCTGTTTATGGCAGGGCACTGCAGGTGGTTCAAATTCACCAGCTGCTTCTTGGGAGAAAGATTGGCAATCTCCTCCCACGTGATTCACAGCCTCAGAAAACCTGTTGGAGGGTCAGCTGTGAGTCAGTTATGATTCAATGGCAGTGCAGGATTAAGTGAGAAATGAGTTTGTTCATGACATCATCTTCGCCCCCACTCCATTTTTGAGGCTTGAAATGAAACCTCAAACTTAACTTTGGAACTTTGCAAATTTAACTTTGCAACTCTATTCCTTACTTCCCCAACCCTCACCTCCACACTGTGACAGCCTAGTTCTATAATCTAGAGATGTGAAGGATTTCTCCCCTCCCACCTTAATAACAAGGACCTCCTTTCTGTCTCCCATACCAACTTGACCCACACAAAAGCACTGCTCTGATCAAGGCTCAACCAGTAAGCATTTAAGACTCTCCATGCTCTCATGATCCCACACCAGGTAAGTTTTTCTTCCTTTAGAGAAATTATATCATCAATGGTAAAATAAAAGATCTCCAAAGAACTGAGATAAGAAGTGAAGGTGGAAATCTCACATGCTGACACAGAATAAACATTGTAAGTATAGAAGGAAAAATCTAGAAAGGTACAATTTCTGCATCTCTATCTCAGCAACAAAATGGCCTGGTTTTGACTCTCTCCTCCTCACGGCCTTCCTTGGCTGCTGCAGCCATTATCTTACACTCCCCACTTACTTGAGCTGAGTAACTACTGCACAAATGTGCCAATGCATGCTTTCTGGATAATTATTTTACTTACTTCTTCAAGACGCATTGCAAACGTGCCTTCTTTCTTATTAACACTTCTAATTAAAATTCTATTTTCTTTTTCTAAATCCCAGAGTTACTGGCTGGCACTTTTAAAATGCATGTATTTTATGTCTTGCACTTGAGTTAACCAGATGTCCGTCTGTCTGTCTTTTCCTCCACTATTCATCTGCAAACTCCTCAGTGTCCTGGGTCAGACCTTCCTTGCTGAATTCCTCACAATCAAGAACAGTGTTGTGCACATGGTTATGGTTCAAGTGTTGAACTAATAGGCTGTCTTTGAAACAACTCTTCAGGAATATGACTTTTTACACTCTCCTCATGACCACAGGGTATGACCTAAAAAAAAACCACAAAAAATACACATCTAAATGGAAAAAGGAACAAACAACAAAAGTGAGCATCGTTAGGGTGAATTAAATTCTCACCAAGGCATGGGATGGGGACTAAGACGGTCTCAATCAACTTGAAAATGGAAATTTTAATACAAAGGGAAACCTCAGAAAAGGTACCAACCTAAAGCAATGGGGCTTTCTGAGAATGTGCATTCAACGGAGGTTTGGCTTTGTTTGAAAAGAGATTGATATTTTATTACACTAGTTTATTTACAAAATTTGAATATTGTTTTTCACACCAGTTCCTTCCCATTTCCCTAACTCCCTCACCTATTAAATTGTGTGACATGATTAATACCACCACCACCCCACAGTCCTTACCCCATTGCTTCTACCCTCCCCCCTCAATGGGGTGTGTTGTGGTGTGTGGGTTTTTTTTCATTCCTTGATAATGTTTCCCATTTCCAAGTAGATAAGCCCTGGTGGTCTAGGGACAAGAAGCAGTGCTGACATCCCAAAAGTACACAGTTTGAATCCACTACTGCTCTGCAGAAGAAAGATGGGAAATCTCCTCTTGTGCAATTTACTGTATTGGAAATCTACTGGAGGGTCAGCTCTGAGTGAATTCTGACATTCAGAGATAACCTGATGTTAATCAAGTTGATAACATCAACCTGATCTTCAAAATCCAAAATGAATTTGTGTTTGTTTATTTGCTTAAAAAATACCAATGAATAATAAAGGAAAATGTGGTCAGACATGTACTAGTGACTTGACAGGCAGAAGAATAAAAGAGAGAGCATCGAGTAATACTGGAATCACATTTCTTACCCTCACTTTGTTTTAGGCCAGTCCAGTACTGACTTGACTACATTGTAGAACATTTTTAGCAAGAAGGTCTCTGAATATAATAGTCATTTCGAAACTTCATAGAAAAAGAAGTATAGAACTAGAAGAAGACATCTGTTTAGATGTGGGATTATAAACTTTAAAAGTACATAAAGCATGATAATTACTAAATTGAATCTTAATAAACTATCATTTGTGTTGTTAAGTGCCATTGAGTTGTAGATGACTCATAGCAACCCTATGAACGAAAGACTTGAACACTTGTATAACTTTCATCATTTCTCCAAGTTCATAGTGTTATCGGAGGCAAGCTATTTTGGAAGTGGATGCCACTCCTGCTTCCAAGCTTGTTTTAACTGGGGTGCTTCACCAAACACTGTCCATCATGGGTAACCATTATTGCAAGACTTGGTCAAAAAGACAGAGACCTCACTTCATCAAGGCATCAGCTTTGTACTAATGCTGATTGTGATTGTGTCTTTTTCGTGAATGTAGAGGTAATCAGATATCGCCACTCCAGAATTTTTACAGTTTTGAATGGGATTCATTGACATGGTTACAGATTCATGGAACCACTACATTTTATCAAAGAAAGAACAAAGGGGCATGGTTATTATTTTAGTTGATGTTACTTGTAATTGTTAAAAAGTTAATACAAATTTTATACTGTAGCTGGGAGGAAAAGTTACATCTAGAGTGGCTTGTAGGCAAGCTGGGCTGGCTAATAGGGACCCTGGATCTTTTGGTTCTTATCAGAGGTGGAAATTTATATCTATGTGAATGGAGAGATAGTAAAGGAGGGGCTCTATGAGGAGGAATGCAGCATCAGGATTGAAGGAAGACTCATGAACAACCCAGGTTATGCAAATAACACAATCGTGCTTGCTGAAACTTAAGAGGACCTGGGCATTTGCTGCAGAAGGTCAAGGACTAAAGCTTTCTATATAGATTGAAGCTCAACATCAAGAAAACAAAGATTCTCACCACTGGTCCATTGACAGCATCATGATACACAAAGAAGAGATTGATATTGTTAACAGCCTTAGCCTGCTCGGCTCCACAAACAACACTCTTGGTACTAGCAGCCACAAAATTAAAAGACAAACTGCATTGGGAAAAGCTACTGTCAGGGACCTCTCTCTAGATTATGGACGAGGAAGGATGTCAGTCTAGAGACTAAGGCACGCCTGATCTGGGCCATGGTCTTTGCAATTACTTGCTATGCATCAAAGAGCTGGACAAAGACTAAGAATGATAGAAGAAGAATCGATGTCTTTGAGTTGTGGTGCTGGAGAAGAGTACTGAATATACGATGGACTGCTAAGAGAATAAAAATGTCTGTACTGAAGAGGGTGAAGCCAGGCTACTCCTTAGAGGCAAGAATTTTGAGGCTCTGACACAATTTGGGCATGTTGCCGGGAGGGACCAGTCCTTGAACAAGGACATCATGCTTGGGAGAATAGAGGGAGAGCACAAGAGAGGAAGACCTTGGATGAGATGGATTGACTCAGTGACTGGGGTAATGGGAATAGGTGTGTCAAATACAATGAAATTGGCTCAAGATAGAGGAGGATTCAGGGCTATTGTACCTATAGTCATTATGAGTCACAGGCGACTCAATGGCACATAACAACAACAGATTGCACAGAAGATTGTCCATCCTTCTTCCATGGAGAAGCTAGTGGACTTGAACCAAGTGCCTTTGGAATTGCAGCACAGCTGCTTATGACTAGGCCACAGGAGTTCCCTACATACATGATAGGAATAAATATTGGGTATTAAAGGTAACAACCTGTATGCAGAACAGATTATTTGGGAGGCTGGGCTCTATGAGGAGAAATGTGGGGTCAGGATTGGTGGAAGATCTATGAACAATCTGCGATATGCAGATGACACAACCCTGCTTGCTGAAACTGAGGAGGACCTGAAGCACTTGCTGCAGAGGGTCAAGGACTGCAGCCTCCAATATGGATTGAGGCTCAATGTCAAGAAGACAAAGATTCTCACTACTGGACCAATTGGCAGCATCAGAATGGATGGTGAAGAGATTGAGATTGTTCACAGCTTTAGTTTGCTTGGCTCCACAGTCAACACTCTCAGCACCAGTAGCCAGGAAATTAGAAGACGTATTGCAATGGGAAAGTCTGCTGTTAGGGACCTCTCCAAAGTACTGAAGAGCAACTAAGGTGCACCTGATACAGGCCATGGTCTTTGCAATCACTTGTTATGCATCAGAGAACTGGACAATGACTAAGGAGGATAGAAGGATAATTGATGCCTTTGAGCTGTGGTGCTGGAGAAGAGTATTGAGGGTACCATGAACTGCTAGGAAAACAAACAGATTCATCCTAGAAAGGGTCAAACTGGGCGGCTCCTTGGAGGCAAGGATTCTGAGGCTCCGTCTAATATACTTTGGACATGTTGTAAGAAGGGACCGGTCCTTGGAGAGGGATATCATGCTTGGTAGGGTGGAAGGACAGCGCAGGAGGGGAAGGCCCTCTATGAGGTGGATTGATTCCGTGACTGGGGTAATTGGGACGGGTGTATCGGAGATGGTGCGATTGGCACAGGACATAGCAGAGTTTAGGGCTGTTGTACATAGGGTCGCTATGAGTTGCAAGCAACTCGATGGCACATAACAACAACAACAACAGTTAAAGGTAACAGTGCATAACTCTACCTTGGTGGTGAAAAAGAGGAAGACCTTCCACCAGATGGATTGACACAGTGACTGCAGCAATAGGCTCAAGTGTGTTAGAGATTGTGAGGATGGCACAGGATAGGATAGGCTTCAGATCTGTTGTTCATAGGGTCACTGAGTCACACTTGACTTGACAGCACCTAACAACAACAACACACTAAAAGAGGAACAAGTTTATCTGAAAGAAACACACTCTGTCTCTCTGACTGTAGTAGCCCTAAGTATAGAGCGCTGGGATCTTGGGAAGAAAATTTGTGCCCCTTCAGAGTCCTCAGTACATGAAAAGACATGCAGGCCCACCTTGTGTTGCTGAGAGAACAGAAAGTTTGCATTTAAAGAAGAATCTGCAGAAGGAAAAAATATTACATTGCTTTTTTAAAATTTCTGAGCAATAGTTTGTTGCTGGGTACAAGGAGGCAAGAAAAGTCATTGTCTATCAGAAAACTTCACTTCTAGGATTAGAAGTTAAAAGAAGCAGGGGAGCAGACAGCCTGGTATGCTCACCTAGATAACTATCCGGGGTCACAAAATAACAGAGAGACAGAAAGAGAAACATCAGAGACAGACAGAGAGAGAGAGAGATTAGTTAGTTAGTTAGTTATGTGGGGTCCTGAGCCTAAGCCTGGTGTCTGTTGTCCTAGTCCACAGAGACTATGGACAGCGTCAGATTCCAATATGGAAGATTTACTAGTTCTTATTGACTAACTTATAGTGAACCATCAATTGTGCATACCTTGTTTATTAGGTCATTTGACAGTGATGTATCTACAAGGAAATAGCGCAGAGCTTAAATATTAAAGAAGGGAGACTCGGGGGTTCTTTTGGATCGTTTAGTTCTCACAAGCACTAAACCAACCTCAGTGCTGCCTTTTGGAGATACCAAAGAGACAGGTGGAAATAAAAACATGTCCCAGCAGGGTCAGAGTTATGAAAAGTAAGTCAAAGAATTCAGCATCAGTTTCTAGGCTGGAGACTGGAAAGCCAGGGTTTGGATTTTCTGAGTGAAACGATGTAAAGATGATAAACAACAGACACTGGGAAACGGATGTAACTTCCTGCCATCAAGTTGATGCCAACTCACAGTGACAGAGTAGGCTGGGTTTCTGAGGTGGTAAATCTATCCTGGAGCAGACCGTCTCAAAGCTGGTGCATATGAACTCAGTTTTAAGTTAAGTTTCAGCCCAAACTTAAAACAATATGTCATGAAGGCTCCTGGGAAATAGATAAATTGTTGTCGTTAAGTGCCTCTGAATCACCTGAGTCATATATAGCACCTTTTCACCAAACTTACAATCTCACCCATTTTTTTAGTTTCCATCTCAATTCTTATCTTTGAAGGGCTTCCTTTTCTTTGCTGCTCCTCTATCTTTCTAAGCATGATATTCTTCTCCAAGAACTGGACATTCCTGATAATATATCCAAAGTATGTGAGACAAAGTCTCACCATCCTTGCCTCCAAGAAGCATTCTCTTCTAAAACAGATTTGTTATTTCGGCAGTCCATGGTATATTTAATACTCTTTGATAACACCACAATTCAAAGATATCAATTCTTCTTCAGACTTCCTTATTTATTGTCCAACTTTCATAAGCATATGAAGCAAATGGATATAATATTAATAAATTTTGTCAAGTCAACTGGATTTAGGCTATTTAGCAACTTCACTAAAGTGTCCTAATCACTGTCATATCTACTCTTATAGGCCTGAGTGTCTGTGCAAATGTTTGAGTATTCATTCAGCAAAACTTACAGAGAAAATGTAGTTTGAGTGCAGTTTTAAAGTTGAGTATGTACATATTGAGGAGCCCTACTAGTGCAAAGTTTAAGCATTCAACTCTTAACTGAAAGATCAACACTGCCAGCTACTCTGATAGGATAAAAGAGCTAACAATTTGCTCTTATATAAAGTATACAGCCTAGGAAACCCTACGGGACATTTCTATTCTATCCGATAGGGTTACTATGAGTCAAATTGATTAAACAGCACACAACAATAGCATGTATACATTAGTAAACTGAAAATGGGAATCAACCTTGTGAAAAGAATAGAAACCAACATACACCTACATACTGATCCTGAGCTGTATCTTGTTACTTCCTTAATAAACTACTGAACTCTAAAAAAAAAAAAAAAAGAATAGAAACCAAAACTGTAACTTACCCTACAAGTAAAAATTATTATTGCTGCTGTTGATATTAAGTGCCATCGAGTCTACTAGAGCTGATAGCAACCCCATAAATAAGAGATCTGAACCTTGCCCTATTCTATACCAACCCCTTGATCTCTCTTCATACTTAAGTCCACTGTGATAGTCACTGCATCAATCGAACTTGTTGAGAGTCTTCTCTTTCCATGACCCTTTACCTTTCCCAATATGATGTCTCTTTCCAAGGACTAGTTGCTCCTGAAAATATGCCCAAAGTAATAAGACATTATCCTTGCCTCTAAGGACTCCTCTTGCACTTCCTTCAAGATATGGGTGATTTTTTTTTTTGTTTCTTTTGGCAGTCTAAGTTGGCTTTTTTAGCCATTACCTCAGACCCCTCTGGTCTCCAACTACCTCAACTGCAGACACATGGTCTCACAAATCCACAACAACTGGAGGATCAATATAAGAAGAACACTCTCCACACTAAGGTGTGAGTGAAAACACCAACACAGCAGCGGCAGTGTATGTTTAAGCATCCAGTGACATCAAGCCTAGCCCACTGCTTGCCAATTTCTGAAAAGACAAAAATAAAACAAAAAACTGTCCTGCATACCTGCAGTCACATAAGTCTGGGTCTCTGTAGGGCCTTCTAGCATAAAGACCATAGAAGAACTGGGGAGCTGAGCCATGAATGGAACTGTTAATATCAGACATTATGGATTTCCATAACTAGATGAGCATTTACAATTGTGTTGACCTGAGGTTTCTGATTAATCCTAGGAGGCCTAGTGGCAAGAAGCTCTGCTGCAATCCCAAAGGCATGCAGTTCAAGTCTACTAGCTGCTCCTCTGGAGAAGGACTGGCAATCTCTTCCTGTGCAATTAACTGCCTCTGAAAACCCACTAGAGGGTCAGCTATGAGTTAATGATACACAATGACAAAAACAAAAATATAATAAAAACAGACAGTCCATAGGATATTCAGTAGTCTTCTCCAAGATTACAATTAAAAGGCAGCTTTTCTTCTTCAGTCTTCCTTATTTATTATCCAACTTTCAGATGCATAGGAAGCAACTAAAAATACCAAGGTTTGGATCAGGTACTTTAGTCTTTGATCTTACTCTTTAAACTGACATCTTTGTTCTTTAGAACTCTGAAGAGATCTTTGACAGCAGATTTCACCCATGCAATTAAGAAATCTTTTGATTTCATGACTGCTGCTTCCAAGGGTGTTTTCTGTGACAAGTAAAATTAAAACATTGACAACTTCAAATTTTTCCCTACCTATCATGATGGTGCCTATTGGTCCAGTGGTGAGGACTGCCAAAGATGAAGAAATGGAGAATTTCAGCCAACTTTGTCAATCTGAAATTGATCAAACATTAGTCAAGATGCATTAATAATAATTAGTGACTGGAATATAAAAGTTAGAGACAAAGAAGAAATACTGATAATTGAAAAATAAAGCCTGGGGCAGAAATGAGGCTAGAGATACCATAATAAACCATGACTATATTCATGGACTTCACCTGATAGACTACACAAGAATCAGACTGACTACATATATAGTAAGGGAAGGTGGAGAAGCTCAATATTAGCAGTCAAAACCAGTTCAGGGTCTGAATGTGAAATGGACCATCAACCACTCATTGGCAAGTTCAAGAACACTTAAGTTGAAGAACATTGAAACAAATCCACAAGAACCAAAATATAATCTTGAATGTGTTCCAACTGAATTTTAAAACCATCTTAAGGATGGATTTGACATATTGAACATTAATGACATGATGAGTTGTGTAATGACAGCAAAACCATCATCCATGAAAAAAGTAAAGTCATTACAAAGAGAAGAAAGAAAGAGAGAAAGGAAGGGAGGGAGGGAGGGAGGAAAGAGAAAGAAAGAAAGAAAGAAGGGAAGGAAGGAAGGAAGGAAGGAAGGAAGGAAGGAAGGAAGGAGGGAGGGAGGGAGGGAGGGAAGAAAAGAAAAAAAAGAAAAGAAAAGAAAGAATTAAATTGGATGTCAGAAGAAACTATGAAGCTTGTATTGGAACAAAAAGAAACCAAAACAAGGGAAGGAAGTGGGGAATTAAGAGAGCTGAATAGATTTCAAAGGAAAGTTCAAAAAGACAAAGTAAAATATTATAATAAAATGTGCAAGGAGTTTGAGTTAAAAAATCAAGAGGGAAGAACACAGTATTTCTCAAGCTAAAAGAAGTGAAGAACAAATTTAAGCCTCAAGTTCCAACACTGAAGGATTTTATTGGCAAAATATTCAATGATGTAGGAAGCATTAAAGAACATGGAAGGAATACCCAGAGACACTGTACCAAAAAGAATTGGTTAACACTAAACCATCTCAGGATGTAGAATCTGATTAAAAAGCAGTATAACTGAAGGGAGAAGTCCAAGCTGCACTGAAGGCACTGGGGGGGGGGGAGTTCCAAAAATTGGTAAATTCCAATTGAGGTAGTTCAAGAAAATAGATGCAACCTGAACAAGCTCACAGTCTCTGCCAACAAATATGGAAGGCAGCTACCTGGCCAACTGACTGAAAGAGACCCATATTTTTGTTCCCATTCCCAAGAAGGATGACCCACACAATATCACATGCAAGTAAAATTTTGCTGAAGATTAAGAAAAACCAGCTAGAACAGTATATATCAACATGGAATTGCCAGAATTTCAAGCTGGATTCAGAAGAAGCCATGGCATGAGGGTCACAAGCTGAGGGCAGATGGACCTTGACTGAAAGCAGAGAATAGCAGAAGGATATTTACTTGTGCTTTATTGACTACAAAAAGGTATGTGACTGTGTGGATCATAAAAAATTACAGCTAACATTGAAAATCCATGCAAAATCTATACATAGACCAAGAAGTTGTCCAAATAGAAGAAAGAAACACCGTATAGCAAGAAAAGTCTGCAGGAAGATGGAGCCAAAAGTGAAGAAGGAAGCCCCTGCCCCTCCCAAAACTGAAGCCAAAGCAAAGGCATTAAAGGCCAAGAAGGCAGTCCTGAAGGACATCTACAGCCACAAAAAAAGAAGATCTGCACGTCACCCACCTTCCAGTGAACTAAGACACTGAGATTCCAAAGGCAGCTCAAATATCCCCGGAAGAGCGCTCCCAGGAGAAACAAGCTTGCCATCATCAAGTTTTCCCTGACCATGAAAAAGATAGTAGATAACATACTTGTTTTCACTGTGATGTCAAGGCCAACAGGCACCTAATCAAACAAGCTGTAAAGAAGCTCAATGAAGCTGATGTGGCCAACATCAACACCTTGATTAGGCCTGACAGAGAAGGCCTATATTTGACTTGATGATGTTTTGGATGTTGACAACAAAATCGGGATCATCTAAACTGAATCGAGCTGGCCAATTCTAAATACAAACTGTTGTCGTTGTTACTGTTGATTGTTGTCAAGTCGAGCACAACTCATAGTGACCCTTTCAACCTGAAGCCTTTCTATAACTATCATCGTTTATTAAACTTCATAGAGTTTCCAGAGGCATGTTGTTTAGGAAGTAGATGCCACTCCTGCTTCCAAAAAATAAAAATTACTCTCACAAAAAAAGAGAAGAGTGTGCCATAGGGTTGTATCCTTTCTCCACATCTTTTCTATGTGTTCGCTGAGCAAATAATTCCAGAAGCTGGACTAGATTAAGAAGAATGAACCAAGAGTGGAGCAAGTCTAATCAATAACTTACATTATATAGATGACACAATCTTGCTTACAGAAAAATACTTACCACACATACCACAGAAGGTCAAACACTATAACCTTCAGTATGGGTTATATCTCAACATCAAGCAAACAAAAACCACTGGACCAATAGGCAACATCACAATAAGTAAAGATTGAAGTTATCAATGGAAATTTATTCTACCAAATCATAGTGCTGTACAAACTATTTACTAAGGGTGCACACAGAGCTCATTAGCACATATAGAAAGGTGTTCTGCTCCCCTGGGCTTACAGGCTGACTCAAAGTCAATAATCACCAATGGGGGAGGTTGGGAAAACGGTTCTTACCTCTGTTAAAAATTTATTGTGTTGTTGTTGTTGTTATGTGCCATCGAGTCGTTTCCGACTCATAGCGACCCTATGCACAACAGCCCTAAAGCCTGCTCTATCCTGCGCCAACCGCACCGCCTCTGACACACCCATCCCTATTACCCCAGTCACCGAATCAATCCATCTCATAGAGGGTCTTCCCCTCCTGCATTGTCCCTCAACCCTCCCAAGCAT
>NW_006400028.1:714598-728609 GCF_000299155.1 Elephantulus edwardii
TCCACCCTCCACCAGGATAACCCTTCCCATCTGCCAAGTCCCTTCAGAAAATATCTTCCATTGTCCAACCCATGATCTGACAGCTTGTATCTTAAGCTTTCTTGGCTTCTGTGATTTCAAAAACGTCGACTGCTGACATTTTTCTTTTGGCCAGTGTCTCTTTAGTTGTACTGTCTCCAAGGGAAGTTGACGTGTCCTGTAGGTATCATAAATCTAATAGTTAACCAGGAATAATGATCTGGCCAAATAAAATGGGAAAAGCCATGCCTCTAACTAAAACAACTGTTCTGTGTTTCCCCAGGATCAGGAAGGTCTGCTTATGGACTACTGTTTGGGATTTATCTTTGTAGCTGTTCTCATGTTTTCTTTCAAAAATGCCCATATTTTTTAACTTTTTCTTTTATATTGATTTACTTACAACATTGGTATACATTGTGCTGCCCATTATTTTTCATTCATATTGTGTTTCATACAATCATTCTCGTGTATTACGTTTTATAAAATTTATCATCATGGAACTATGCCTATCATTACCCAGTCTTCTCGGGCCCTGATGGATCTTTCTCATTTCCTTTACCCCCTCCCTTCATCCATCAAATTGTGCAACCCTGTGATTTTGCCCCTATTCACTCACCCTTTTGCTCCTCCCCTTCCCCACCTTGGGCCCTGGATGTTTTACTAGTTATCCTTCTACTTTTACAATAATGGTCTTGGGCAGTATTTGTCCTTATGAAACTAAGTTAGTCCACTCAGCATAATGTTGTCCAATCTCTCCTAAGATATGTAGTATTTTTTTTTCAAGTTGCTCCTGACTGCTGTATACTATTCCATCATGTGAATGTACTATAATTTCTCAATCCATTCAGTTGTGGTTAGACATTGGGTTATTTCCATGTTCTCGCAATGGTGAATAACACAGCTATTAGTGTTAGTTCATCTCCATTTGTGTTTCAGTTCCAATTTTGTTGGGATATACTCCTAGTAGTGGAATAGCAGGGTCATATGGAGTTTCTATGTTCAAATTTTTGAGGAAATGCCAAACTGCCTTCCAGAATGCTTGTACCATTTTACAATCCCACCAACAGTGTATGAGAGTTCCCACCTCTCCACATCCTCTTCAACATTTATTACTTGCTGCCCTACTAAACTTTGCCACTGATACTGGGGTAGATGGTATTTCATTGTGGTTTTGATTTGTATCTCTCTTATTTTCAGTGACTTTGACCATTTCTTCATGTGTCTGTTAGTCATCTGAATATCTCCCCCTATGAAAAGTTTTTCCACATCTTTTGCCCATTTTGTAACTAGGTTATCAGTCTTGTTTTTCTGGAGGCCCAGAAATATTCTGTAAACGTTTGTTATGAGACCTTTGTCTGAGATGATATTGTCAAATGTTTTTTCCTAGTTGATTGTTTTTCTTTTCACAGGTAATTGTGTTATGCAGATGACACAACCTTCGTTGCTGTAAGTGAGGAAGACTTGAAGCACTTGTTGCACAAGATCAAGGAATGCAGCCTTTGGTATGGATTGCATATCAATGTCAAGAAAACAAAGATTCTTACCACAGGACCAATAGGCAACATCATGATGGATGGAGAGGAGCTTGAAACTGTCAACAGCTTCCTCTCTCTTGATACAAGCAGGAAACAATGAGATGCATTGCACTGGGAAAATCTGCAGCTAGGAACCTCTCCAAATTATTGAGGAGTAATTATGTCAGTTTGAGGACTAAGGTGATTCTGATTCAGATTATAGTCTTTCCAATCACTTGCTATGGATCTGAGAGCTGGACAATGAATAAGAATTCATGATTAAGAATCTGCACAATGAAAAAGGACAGAAGAATTGATGCCTTTTAGCTGTGGTGTTGAGAAGAGCACCAAACATCCCATAGATGCAAACAAAACAAACAGATATGTCTTGAAGAGAGTACAGCTGGAGAGCTCTTTGGAGGCAACAATGGTGAAACTTTGCTTCACATACTTTGGGTGTGTTACTAGGAGGGGCTATTCCTTTGAGAGGAACAAGATGCTGGGAAGGGTGGAGAGTAGAGAAGGAGAGAAAGACCCTCAACCAGGTGAATTGACCTGCTGACTGCCACCATGATCTCTTGTGTGTCGGAAAGTGTGACGGTATAGAGCAGGGTTCAAGTCTTTTGTTCATAGAGTCGCTATGAGTTGTACTCAACTCAATGGCACCTAACAATATCCATGAACAGGAAACATTTTTCCATTTATTTAGGTCTTTTATTGTTTCTGGCAAAAATGTTCTGTACTTTTCCTTGTACAGGTCTTTTTTGTCTCTAGATAGGCTTATTCTCAAGTATGTCAGTTTGTGGTTGGCTATCATATATGGTATTGTTGTCTTAGTTTCCTTCTCTGAGTTCTTTGTTACTGTAAAGGAATCCCACTGACCTTTGAATATCGATCTTATATCCTGCCACCTTAATAAATTGGTCCACTACTCTAACAGTTTGTTGGGTTTTTTTTTACCCAGTTGAGTCCTTGGATTTCTTGGATACACTATCATATCACCTGCATACACCAACAGTTTAACCATCTCTTTACTGATCTGGATGTCTATTATTTCCTTCTCTTGTAGTATTGCCCTAGTAAGTACTTCCAATACAATGTTGGATAGAAGTGGTGACAGTGTCTGCCTATATATTTTTTAAAGCACTGCTGTGGTATCAAGTGCCTTCACCAACTGATTAAATCACCCTGCTGAAAGTAAAGAGGACTTGAAACACTTGTTGCAGAAGATCAAACACTATAGCCTTTAATATGGATTATATTTCAACATCAAGAAGACAAAAAGTCTCACCACTGGGCCAATAGCCAATAGCATGAAAAATGGAGAAAAGGTTGAAATTATCAATTATTTCATCTTGCTTGGATCTACAATCAATAACTTTGATATGAGAAGTCAAGAAATCAAGATACATGGCATTAGGAAAATCTGCTGCCAAGAACCTGTCCAAAGCACTAAGGAGCAATGATGTTAGTTTAAAGACTAAGGTGCATAGGCCATAAGTCTTTTCAGTTATTTGCTATGCATCTGTGAGCTGGAATAAATAAGGATGACAAAAGAAGAATTTGACAGCTTTTGAGCTGTAGTGTTGAAGAAGAGTACTGAATATCCCATGGACTGCCAAACACACAAACAAGTATGTCTTAAGAGATAGTGCAGCCAGAATGCTCCTTTGGTGTAAGCCTGGTGAAGCTTCATCTCATATATTTTAGGCATATTGCTAGGTGAGGCTGTCCCCTGGAAATAGATATCATGCTTGGAAAGGTGGAAGATCAGCAAGAGAGAGAAAGATCCTCAACCAGATGGACTGATACAATGACTGCAGCATTGGCTCAAGTGTGTCAGAGATGATGAGGATGGCAAGAGGATAGGACATGGTTCAAATCCACTGTTCATAGGATTGCTGTGAGTTGCTCTCAATTAAGCTCTGGTCTCCTGACTGCTGGTAGCAAGCATATTGACTGTGGATTCAATTAAGATGAAACTGTTAACTATTTCAACCTTTTCTTCATAGATCATGATGTTGCTTATTGGCACACTGGTGAGAATTTTTGTCTTCTTGATGTTGACATGTAATCCATATGGAAGGCTGTAGTCTTTGGTCTTCTCCAGAAAGCATCTGAAATCCTCTTTACTTTCAGCAAGCAAGGTTGTATCATCTGCATGAAGGTTGTTGATGAGTCTTCCTCTGATCCTGATGCTACATTCTTTCTCATAGAGTCCAGCTTCTTAAATTATTTGCTCAGCATATAGACTGAATAAGTATGGAGACAGGGTATAACCCTGACACACACTTTTCTTTATTTTAAACCATGCAGCATTCCATTGCTCTGTTCAGACAACAGCTTCCTGGTCTAAATATAGGTTTTGTATGAGCACAAGTGCTGGGATACACATTCTTCTCAATGTTAGCTATAATTTGTTATGATCTATATGATCAAATGGCTCTGTATAGTCAATTAAAAAAATAGATACTCTTCTTGTATTCTCTGTGTTCAGCCAGCATCCATCTGACATCAGCAGTGATATTCCTGGTGCCACAATCTTATTCAAAATTCACCTGAACCTCTGGCAGTTCTCTATGTGCGGGTCTAGCCATTTCTGGATGATCTTCAGCAATATTTTGCTTGCATGTGATATTAATGATACTGTTTGATAATTCCACATTCTGTTGGATCAAATATGGATCTCTTCTAGTCAGTCAGCCAAACAGGTGTCCTCCAAATTTCCTAACATTTACTAGTAAGCATGTCCAGGATTGCATCTGGTTTAGTAGTTTTCCTCTGACTTAAGGAACTGTGCTGCCAATCTAAAGGTAAGGCTAACTTGATTCTATATCTTCAAGAGAAGACATCTGCCCAAAGCACAATGTCACTGAGTCATGGGACCTACCTCCCTTCAGATAAGTCAATGTGAAACTGCATAGCATAAACACAACTTTATAGCAAGTACAAGTGCCTTCTTTCCTTCTCCAACACTGCTTTAGAATGATATCCAACCTGAATAGTGGGCACCATTTGTCCTGCTTTTAAAATATATATGCTAACACAAATAAGATTCTTATTTTTTTTAAAGCCCATCTATGAAAGATCATTTTCCAACCAATTACCCCCAAGTAATGACATTTTCAGAGGGCTTTCTTGTACAGTAAAGTGGAGAGCACTTAAGGAACAGATGATGTCAACCTCAGAAGCTGCTTCTGCTGCCAATTACTCAACTAACTTCCAAGGATGAAACCTAAATCCCAGAGAGGCTGCCCAGGTTTATTATTCTTCTCCCATGTAGACAAGAGTCCTTGCTGAGGGCAATATTTCAGTGGGCACTGACTGGAGACCAACTACAACAGGAGCAACAGTGCCCTAAGGTATAATAAGAGGGGAGGGAGGTAGAGCAGGGGCAATGAGGAGGTAACAGCAAAGTGTTTACACAATGGCGCAAGATACTGAGATTGGATGGTTAGCACCAGGTACTGTTCTCCCTTGTAGACAACATGTTAGAGTAGGGATAGCGGGTTTTACCCACTGCAGCCTCACCATCATGCTAAAAGACTCACTGAACAGTTTTGCCACATGTAAAATACGGCTAATGATACTCATACCTTGGTTGCTGTAAAGAACAAACCTGATGGTGGATCACTATAAATTGGAACTGGCTCAACAGCAGTGGGTTTGTTTTGTTTTGAGGATACAGAGGTAACTAATCCTAAAGTGCCTAATCCAAAGCCTAATATACAAAAAGGCTCAACAAAGGTTAGCTTCCCACCTGTGTATCCTTTTCTTCAACAACTTTCTCTCAATCCTGAAATCCCCATTCTTCCCTCTGGCCTAAACAGCTTGGAAAACTTGACCTTGTTATACGTCAATGACCTCCACCAAAGCCACCCACATAAATTCTTATGGTAACAGACCCAGAGGCCGAGTCAGCCTCTACAGCTCTTGCTCTCACCATCCAAAGGACAAGTTCTCTTGGGGGTTGTACAACTTTGATGAAAAAAAAAGTCAAGGGAACAAACAGTACACAGGGAACATTTCACATACTGTCTCAGTCATTAGAAAGTTGCTGTATCATAGCCTTCAACATTGCAGGGGATGCTGCAGAAACTTCACAAAAGCTTTTTCAGCCAAATGTGGGTTCTCATTTAATTAAAGCTGCACTGGACAAGAGCCTTCCTCTAATAAAGCCAAGCACTACAGCTAATCAGAAATAGCCAGCTGTTAGCTCAACTGCTAACACTCCAACTAGGCCCCATGGGGAAAAGGGAAGCAGAACTCCATACAGTAGTCATGAGAGAAACTTGTGATGGAGAATCAGAAAAGGGAAGAGTCAATAAGATGAACTAGACAGATTGTTAGTTTCATATAACTCTGTGCTGTTAGCCCTTAAAGAATATGCACAAGTGTGTTCCTGTTGGCACTTTTCCTGTTAAGATGAAAAACAATAGGCAAAAATGACTATAAATACAACAGGAAGATTCAAACTTTAGGGATAGGGGAAAACACACTTTTAGAAGCATGGGTTAAATTGAGGTTTAAAGCCAAATGAAGGATTTTTTCCCTTTTTAAAAAAATACATATATACAGAGCTTATGTTAATGGTATAATCTGGGAATGGAGAAGAGTAATGATTGAAATGTACATCTGAAGATTATAGAAATGTTGAATTTTTATTACCTTTATATTTATCACAACTTAAAAAATTGTTTTGGAAAATAGTTATTTATTATCTTTATTCAAGTATGAGATGGTATTCTGAATACAAAAGTAAATTTAACTTGAAGAGAAAAAATTCTGTGTGTGTGTGTGTGTTTGTTTCTAAGTAGTTGAAAAGAATCAAACTGAACTGAACGATTCACATTCTCAAGACTGAGTCACCAATGTCTTACAATTTCTCAGATCCTAACCATAATCTCAGTCAGTTAGGCAGGATGGGTATTATTATTCCTACCTTTATCTAACAAACAATACAACTGAGGCTAAAAGAAATTAAGTTCTTTCCCCCAGGGTCTTATAACTCGTGGGGAAAAATTATAACTCAAACCTAGGTCTTTTGACAGCAAATCCAGCACTGTTCTTTTCCATTCCAGGAAGCCTTTTGCCAGTTTCCCAATTACACAAAACCAGTTCTTACCTTCCAGCTCTTCTTTCTCATAGTGAATATTGAGAATTGTACTGGTCCCACCCTGATCCACCACAACTTCTTCATCTGGTCTCTGTTAAAATACAAAGAAATAGTGGTAGTAAAATATACTCATTCAAACATTTAATTGAGCACCTGATACATGCTAGGAACTTAATAATACATTTAGGGGGTTAACAAAATTGTATAGGTACTATTTTTTAATTCATTTTAATTAACATTTACAGATATTTTGGATTTTCATTCATTCATTGTTGCACTGTTTTCTTTACCCTCCTTCCCTCAGTTCGCTCCTCTCTTTGAAAAGCAAAAGATAAGCTTCTTCACTGGTACACAATCCCCCTGCCCCCGGCCCTGCCACCCCCCACCGCCCCAAATGCACTAAGACTGAGAAAAACTGGATAGATTATGTATATGGAACTGAAACAGATGAGGGAGAGAACAGTTTAAAAGTGATATATGATAGCATATTGTGATTATCTAGGAATCCAGAAGGTTGCATAGGTACAATTTTAACTTCACAATACCTGAAGTGTCAAATACTACAGCCATTCTCCTTCTTAAAACATGAAAAGGGATAATGATGGGCATAGATCAATGGTGATTAATTTTTATACAATCCAGTATATGGTAATGATTTTATGAAAAACAATGTAAATGAAGGAATGAAACACAATGTATAGAAATTTTGCATGTAAACCAATAGAAAGTTTTTTAAAAAGGAACAAGCTGAGACTCAGAAAATATTTACTATTGTCCAAGGTCACAATGTGGTAAAAGGCACATCTAGAACTAAGCCAAGGTCTTATAACTGCAGATACTGTGCCTCCTTCCACCTCCTCCATCTACTCATATGGATAATGTGATGCAACTCCTGTCAAGAGCATTATCTCATTTGGTGTAAATTAGTCTTATTGACCTTTCAGTGGTATTTTAGCCTGTTGACTACTCTGTCCTTGAAACTTTCTTTCTGATTTGTGAGACTCCTTCTCTGTCCTATCCAAACACTCATCTTCTCCCTTTAAAAATATTTCCCAAATAAAAGCTCTCCACTCTGTTAGTGAAAATTCTTAACTGCAGCTTAAAATTGTGTGACTTAATAGTTGACAAACCACTGGGATGCAGCACCTCAGACTCCTTGTATCTAAAACAAATAACTCTCCTTTCAAAGCTAGTTCCCTGTGCTCATTTCTTTATTCTACCTATTGAGCCATTACTTCTTAGACAACATTTGTCATTTCAAACTTACGTTTTCATTCTACATTTATATAGTACCCATCATATGTCTTTAGGGAGAGAGTGCCTTTTTCTTCCCTCATCAAGCCCTTTGCCACTTTATCAAATTTACTTTCATGTTTCTTTTGTCCTAGCCCACACTCTCTATCCCTTTAGATCACTGTTAGTTACTAACAAGTTAAGATTACCCTATGTATGTCAGAGTAGAATTATGTTCCAAGACGTTTTCAAGGTTGTGAGCTTTTAGAAGCAGATCACTGGAGTCAGGCCTCTCTTCCAACAGTCCAGAGCTTAAACAAGAATTGCTTTAAATCATAATGGGCTGTTTTCATTTCTGAAACTACACCTATCTTCTTCCTGAAGTGCTGTTCTCTTTGCTTAAAACTATTCCCCTCCCCACCCCCACTGCCGACTACGCCTCCACATCCAAATAATTAATTAATGCAAATTAATTACTCACTGGGTCCAGCCTAAAAGTACTTTCTTGGAAGTCTTCCTCGACTCCTCTCTCCCTCAGAACAAGATCCTCCCATTTACATGCCTTATGACCAAAGACCTGCTACTACTGAGAACATTCCAGTTCATAACAATGGTGTGTGTATAAAGAGACCGACCACTAAGTTAGATGTTAGGTATTAGGTATGATTCATAATGGTTCAAACCACCAATCTTTCAGGGAATAGACAAACACTTCATCTTTTGTGCCACCCAGGGACTCTATCTGCACACTACAGTTCTCTTTAGTAAAAAGGCTTCATACTCCTGGAGACAGACCATATCTGCCTTCCTCATCACTTGTATCCCCAATATTCTGCATAGTATGAATAAGTAAGAATGCATAGCATTCTATATATAAGAATTTATGAGCATGTAGCATAGTAAGTGCTCATGTAAAATGCACTTATTCTTATTAATTCTACCTTATCAAGCCCTCACACCTGGATATTTCAAGGACATTTTAGCCAAGGTTCCTGTCAACCTATTTCCCATCCAAAGTCATAGCTCTAGCTTCGCTCACTGATCTAGTATAACATTCCCACCTTCATTTCACCCTGTCCAGTCAGCTAACTCTAACCTAAGAGTTCTATGAGGTAAGGAGTAATGCTACAAATCCAAAGGCTCTTCCATGGGAGAAGGATAGGCAATTTCCTCCCATGTTATTTACAGCCTCTGAGAACTTGCTGAAGAGTCAGCTATGAAAGGATACCAATGGGACAGCAATGAGTTAGGATTTTTAGGTTAGTCATCTTTCATCCCAACTTCTCATCATGCCAAACTCTAACTCGCCTCCTAGATCTTGCTCAAATTTCCAACTTTTATACTCTAATTAGCTTCTGGGCTTCAAGGGCAGGAAGATTCTGGAATCATCTTTGCCCTGTCAAAATCAGGTAATGCTCACCTTCCCAGAATTCCACCAGGATTTGCCAACAGTCAGGTGATTCAGACAAGGGCTCCAACTCTAAACAGCTTCAGGCCCAAGGGCTTCAGGCCTGATATCCTCTAGATCAAACATACCAGATCTAGAGGGGACATAACTCTTCCCTTGGAAATAATCCTACTGCAAATGGAAGAGTAGAGGCACTAAGTCATACTAAGACAGTCCTGGAGCAGAAGCTCAGGAGTGAGTATCTTTCCTCCAGAGTGTCTGAGACAGAAATCTTTCCCTAAACCTAAACCTGGTGTCTGGGATCTGAACTTAGAGCCATCTAACCTCAAGAGAGACAGGCAGCAGCATGAGGTGTTAGACATCACAGAAGTAAACTGACACCTAAGCCATCATATCAAGGGTTGGCTGGGAGTGGTGGTGAGGTGCTGGATGGGGAACAGAGTGGAAGGGGATTTGGGAGGAGCAGGAGAAAGGGTTAGGTCAAGACATATGCACCAAGGAGGGGAGATACACTTTTATAATGGGGAAATCTCTTTCATGTGCTCCTTTCTGTAAAATGCTTGAGTGTGAGATGTTCTAAAGCTGAGCATCCAAATTAAGACAGACCAGGAAGAAGGACTGGCCATCCACTTCCAAAATAACAGGCCTTTGAAAACTCTACACACAACAGAACACACTTAGACTAGCAGATATGTCTTCTGAGGCTAAGCCCTCGAATTTGGAAACAAAAAAGAGAAGGAAGAGTTGTAAGCAGATACTAGTAATTGGAATGTAGAATGTGAGAAGTATGAATGTAGGAAACTGGAAATTGTTAAGAAAGAAATGAAATGCATAAATATTGATGTACTAGGTATTGGTGAAAAGAGATGGGTTGGCATGGGACACTTAGAATCAGACAATCATATGATCTACTTACTATACTGGAGGTGGAAAAAATGAGGAAAAAAGGGGTCACTTTTAGAGTTAAAAATGTCATTTCTAGATCCATCTTGAAATATAATGTTGTGAGTGACAGAATAATATTGATATGCATACAAGGAAGTCCAGTGAATACCACTATCATTCAATTATATGCACCAAAAGCTACAGCCAAAAAGGAAGAAATAGATGATTTTTACCAACTTTTGCATTCAGAAGTCAATCAACACCAAACAAGATAAAGGTAAACAAACCAATTGAAAAATGGGCACAGAATATGAACAGACACTTCACCAAAGAAGATATTCAGATGGCACACAAACACATGAAGAAATGTTCAAAATCCCTAGCTCTAAGAGAGATGCAAATTAAAACAACTATGAGATATCATCTCACCCCAATAAGAATAGAAAAATTTAACAGAAGAGCAAACAACAAATGTTGGCGAGGTTGTGGAGAAACTGGAACACTTATTCACTGTTGGTGGGAGTGTAAAATGGCACAACCACTATGGAAGGCTGTATGGCACTTTCTCAAAAAGTTGCAAATAGAAATATCCTTTCACCCTGCAATTCCACTACTGGGAAAAACCCCAAAGAGACCATAACTGCCACCCAAGCAGATATATGCACACCCATGTTTATTATGACTTTGTTCACAATAGTGAAGAGTTGGAAACAACCTAGCGCCCATCAACAAATGAATGGATAGAGAAGCTATGGTATATTCACACAATGGAATTCTATGTTGCATTGAAAAGCAAAGAACTCATGAAATATTATACAGAATGGGTGGCCTTGGAGGACATTATCCTGAGTTAAATATCTCAGTCACAGAAGGACAAATATTGCATAGCACCACTGTTGTAAAACGAGACTGACATTGGGTTTGGGAGGAGATTGAGAAAGATGGGATAAATAATGTATACTATATTGAAATACATGAGGGAGAGAACTGTTTAAAAGGGATATATGATTAGGTATTATTGTCATGACAGGAGTCCAGAATAAAGGCTGCATAGTGGAGTGGACTTGTGGGGAGGGATTGTGTAACAATGAAAGAATTTTTCTTTTACTTTTCAAAGAGAAGAGTGAACAGGGTAGGGGGTACGGGGAGGTTGAGCAGGAGGAAAAGTACAACAATGAATGAGTGGAAATCCAAAGTCTCTGTAAACTTTCATTAAAATTAATTTTTAAAAAGTAACTTACAAAAAAAAAAGAAGTTAAGGAGCTGAACAGAAGATTTCAAAGGGCAGCTCAGGAAGACAAAGCAAAGTATAATAAAATATGCAAAGAGCTGGAGTCAGAAAATCAAAAGTGCCAAACTTGGCATGTTTTTTATTGTGATTCTAACAAAAGTTTACAAGGAAAATTGGCTTTTCATTCATTCATTGTTGCACATTTTCCCCCTTACCCACCCAGCTCACTTTATAAAAAATTGTATTCACTGTTGCATAATTTCCTCCTTCCTCCCCCATTCCCAGTTTAAGCAAAAGGAAATGAACAACAAACTCAAGCATCAAGGTGCAATACTTAAGGATGCTATGGACAAAATAATGAGTGATGCAGGAAGCATTAAAAGAAGATGAAAGGAGTACACTGAGTGACTGTACCAAAAAGAATAATATGACACAGAAGAACGTAATGAAATCCATATGATTAAGAGGCAATAGTAATGAAGGAGGAAGTTCAGGCTGCTCTGAAGGAACTGGCAAAAAAACAACACCCCAGGAGTTGAAGGAATACCGATAGACATACTTCAACAAAAAGATGCTGCCCTCGATGTGTTCACCAGATTGTCAAGAAATCTAAAGGACAACTAACTGGTCAATTGACTGGAGGAGATCCATATTTAGTCCTATGCAAAAAAAAAAAGTGACCTGATAGAGTATGGAAAGTATTGAACAGTATCACTAATATTACACACAGGCAAAATCCTGCTGAAGATTATACAACAATGACTGGTACAGAACATCGACAGAAAAGTAGCAGAAATACAAGCTGGGTTTAGAAGAAGCCATGGCACTAGAGACATTATTGTCAATGTCAAATGGATCTTGACTGAAAGCAAAGAGTACCAGAGGAATGTCTGTGTATCACTCATTATGCACATGCCTTTAACTGTGTATATTACAACAAATTGTGGCTAACCTTGAGAAGAATGGGAATTCCAGAACACTTGATTGTGCTCGTGTAAAATCTGTACTTGGACCAGAAGGCAGTGGTCAAAACAGAGCAAGGAAACACTGCATGGTTCAAAATCAGGAAGGGTTGGGTCTTATTTCTGATCTCTGTACCTTTTCAATATGTATGCAGAACAGATCATTTGGGAGGCTAGACTTTACAAGAAGGAGCTGGGCTTTAAGATTGGAGGAAGACTCATGAACAGCCTGAGTTAGGCAGATGATACAACCTTGCTTGCTGAAACTGAAGAGGATCTGGACTGTAATGTCTTCAATATGGACTAAAGCTCAACATCAAGAAGACAAAGATTCTCACCATTGGGCCAACTGACAGCACAATGCTGGATGGAGAAGAGACTGAAGTTGTTAACAATTTCAGCTTGCTCAGCATCACAATCAACTCTCTTGGAACCAGCAGTCAGGAAATCAGATGAATTGCACTGGGCAAGTCTGCTGTCAGAGACCTCTTCAAAGTGCTAAAAAGCAATGAATTCAATCTAGGGTCTAAGGTGCACTTGATCCAGGCCATGGTCTTCATAATTACTTGCTATGCCTCAGAGAGCTGGACAGTAACTAAGACTGACAAAAGAAGAATTGCTGCCATTGTGTTGTGGTGCTGGAGAAGAGTATTGAACATACCATGGACTGCCAGGAGAACAAATAGGTCTGTCTTGAAGAGAGTAAAACTAAGTTTCTCTTCAGTGGCAAGGATTTTGAAGCTCTGTCTCACATACTTTGGGCATGTTGTCAAGAGGAACCAGTCCTTGGAGAAGGACATCATGCTTGGAAGGGTGGAGAGACAGTGAAGGAGAGAAAGACTCTGGAAGAGATGGATTGACACAGTAACTGGGGTAATGGGGGTAGGTGTGTTGGAGTCAGTGAGACTGGCTCAGGACAGGGCAGGCTGCATAGCTATTGTGCATAGAGTCGCTATTAGTCACAAGCAACTCGATGGCACATAACAACAATTCTAAATTTAGGGAACTCTGGTGGGTTAGTGATAAGAGGTTATACTGCCAACCCAAAGGCACATGGTACTTTTAATTATTATATTCTTTTAGCTGCAGTATTGCAACTGTTATTCTGAAACTGCTGTTTATGAATCCATTCTGATTTGATAGTACGGAACAGTAACAATTCTAAATTTACTAACTTGTATGCCCCAAGTAAGGTAGTCCTGAACATAAGGCAATCCATTCCCCATGAGAAAGTTCAAGAAAAGGCTTGTGGACCAACTTGAATGAAGTAAACTTTCAGGGAAGGAGATTAAATAGTCAAATGTCTCTTGGGAATAGTTGGTTGTTTTTATAGATATAAGTAAAAGAACCCATTACTACTACCATGGAATGATTCCCAAGATATAATATTGAACTTAATAATCAAGGTATAGAAAACTATGTATCATTTCCTACCTCTTTTATCTAAGAGATGAAGTTGGGAATGTAAGCATCTGTTTACATTCAGAAAATAAATAAAAGAAGAAAAAACCATAAAATGAAAGCTTAATAGTGGTTTATGAGGGGTCTAAAAGAGAGATGTAACTGGGTATTTCTGTCATCACAGGAGACTAGAGCGAGGGCTGCATGGTGGAGGGGACCTGGGGGAGGGTTTGTAAAACAATG
>NW_006400028.1:728949-736773 GCF_000299155.1 Elephantulus edwardii
GACAAGCACTGTGGCATTTGGACAAGAACAAACTGGGAGGAGGGTAGAGAGAATAGTGCAACAATGAATGAGTGGAAGCCTAAAATCTCTGTAAATGTTTATGAAAATTAATAAAATATAATTATAGAAAAAAAATAGTGGTTTATGAGGGAAGAAGGAACTAAAGCAGAAGAGACAAAGAGGCTCGATTTCTTTAAAGGCATTATTTTTTAAATATTTTACATAATTTTAAAACAAAATTTAAATTTCAAAAAGCAATTCCCTGAAATAAAAAGCATTAATAAAATAAATACCAAAATTATAACATAGCTATTCCAAGATAAAGTATTCCAAATAACTTTAAAACACAATAAATAGACCAAACATCCTTAGTGGCATATACATGATGGGGGGGGAACCCCATTAAAAATGGCATGCTATTTTTAGTTATCATACTCTTTTTACTACAGTATTGGTGTTATGTATTGTGAGCTAAAACAAAGGAGTTATTATGAGAATGTATTCTATCTCTCCAAATGTAGCTGAAAACAGATTCTTAGCATAGGAGAAAGCAGATAAAAAAGAATTTAATACCATGTAGTCTTGAATTTGAATAGGAAGTACCTCTATGAGTGCCTGATGTGTTATTATCTTTAATGTTTTAAAATTTATATTCCTTACCCTTATTCATTCAAAACATCTAGGAAAATATGGTCAGACAATACTTATGAACATCATTAACACCTAGATTGTAGCCTCTTAAAATACCATTCCTACTAAAAGAAACTAGTGTTCCTTGAGAGGAAAATGGCTGACCACAGATCTGGGGCAGGAATGTACAAGATGAGTCTAAAACATCTTGTCATATCAAATGTAAACTACTTAAATTTCATATTAGATGACAAACAAGGTCTCAAATCCACTTCTTGTTATATGCCAAGTAGTTCTACTAATTGAGACCCTATGAAGAATGGATCTGAAACCTGACCTCTTCTGTGCCATCCTCGTCATCTGACACATTGGAGCTTATTGCTACAGTCTCTGTGTCAATTCATCTCATTGAGGCCCTTCCTCTCTTTCTCTGATGCTTCACCTTGCCAAGTACAATGTCCTTTTTACTTGTATGTGATATTATTAGATAATTTTTATATTCTATTGGATCATCTTTTTTTGGGAATGGTAATAAACTTTGATTCAGTCAGTTGGCCAAGGAGCTATCTTCTAAATTTCTTGGCTAAAACTGGTGAGCATGTCCAGGAATGTATCTGTCAGTTGAAATATGTCAATTGAGACCATATCAATTCTTGAGGCCTTTTCTTTTGCCAATGCCTTCATTGCCAGTTGAATTTCTTTCTTCATCATCAGAGGTTCCTTATCATTTGCTCCTTCCTGAAATGGTTCTGTGAGCTAATTCTTTTCTGGTACAGTTAGTCTGTGTATTACCCTCCTTCTTCTTTTGATGCTTCCTGAATCATTCAAGATTTGCCCACAGCATCCTTCAGTATTGCATCTGTTGTTGTTTTTAGGTGCCATCGAGAGTCTGACTCATAGAGACCCTGCGAACAACAGGTCTGAAACCCTGTCCTATCCAGTGCCATCCTCACACTTCCTGACACACTAGAACCTACTGCAGCAGTCACTTTGTCAATCCATCTGGTTGAGGGTCTTCCTCTCTATTGCCAGCCTTCCCCTTTCCAAGCATGATGTCACTCTCCAAGGAATAACCTGTGCTAGCAACATGGCCAAAGTATGTGAGAAAAAGCCTTCTAATCTTTGCCTCCAAGGAGCACTCTGGCTGCACTTTTCCCAAGACATATTTATTGGTTCTTTTGGCAGTTCATTCAATACTCTTCTCCCATACTGCTGCTCAAAGGCATCAATTGTTCTTCTGTCATCTTTATTAATCATCTAGCCCTCAGATGCATAGCAAGCAATTGCAAAGACTATGGCCTGGATCAGGCATATCTTAGTCTCCAGACTGACATCGTTGCTCTTCAGTATTTTGACTTTGCCAATGCAATTCATCTTTCCTAGCTGCTGGTACCAAGAGTGTTGATTGTGGAGTCAAGCAAACTAAAGCTGTTAACAATCTCAATCTCTTTATCATCTATCATAACACTGCTAATTGGTCCAGTGGTGAGAATCTTTGTTTTCTTGATGTTGAACTTCAGTCCATATTGAAGACTGCAGTCCTTGATCTTCTGCAGCAGGTGCTTCAGGTCTTCCTCAGTTTCAGCAAACAAGGTTGTGTCATCTGCATAACGTAGATTGTTGATGAATCTTCCTACAATCCTGATACCACATTCCTCCTCATACAGCCCAGCCTCCCAGATAATCTGTTCTGCATATAGATTGAAAAGGTCAAAACAACTGTGAGATATCATCTCACCCCAGTAAGAATAGCAAAATTTAATATAATAGAAAGCAACGAATGCTAGTGAGGTTGTGGAAAAACTGGAATCCTTATTCACTGTTGGTGGGAGTGTAAAATGGTGCAATCACTGTGGAGGGCGGTGTGGTGCTTTCTCAAAAAGTTCCAAATAGAGATACCATTTGACCCAGAAATTCCACTACTGGGAATATACCCCAAAGAGACCATAACTGCCACCCAAGCAGATATATGCACACCCATGTTCACAATAGCAAGAAGTTGGAAACAACCTAAGTGCCCATCAACAAACGAATGGATAGAGAAGCTGTGGTATATTCACACAATGGGATACTAAACTGCATTGAAAAACAAGGAACTCATGAAATACTATTCAAAATGGGTGATCCTGGAATAAATTATACTGAGTGAAATATCTCAGTCACAAAAGGACAAATACTGCATAGTGCCACTGTTGTAACACAGGTCTTACGTCGGGGGTAGGGGAAGACTGTGAAAGATGGGATAAATAATGTATACTGCATTGAAACAAATGAGGGAGAAAACTGTTTAAAAGTGATATATGATTAAATATTATTGTCATGACAGGAGTCCAGAATGAAGGCTACATAGTGGAGTGAGTGGACCCGTGGGGAGGGACTGTAAAACAATGAAAGAATTTTTCCTTTATTTTTCAAAGAGAAGAGTGTATTGGGGGAAGAGGGGTGGGCAGGGAGAAAAGTGCTAAAATGAATGAATGGAAATCCAAAGTCTCTGTAAATTTTAATTAAAATTAATAATTTTTAAAAAGGTATGGAGACAGAATATATGCCTAGCATACACCCTTCCTGATTTTGAACCATGTAGTGTCTCCTTGCTCTGTTCTGAAGACTGCCTTCTGGTCCAAGTATAGGTTTCGCATAAGCACAATCAAATGTTCTGGGATTCCCATTCTTCTCAGAGTCCGCCACAGTTTGTTGTGATCCACAAAATCAAACATCTTTGCAAAGTCAATGAAACACAGAGAGACATTCCTCTGGTACTCGCTGCTTTAAACAAAGATCCATCTGACATTAGCTATAATAACCCTAGTACCATTCCCTGTTGATGTGCTGTTCCAGTCATTTTGGGATCATTTTCAGCAGAATATTGCTTGCATTTGATATCAATGATATTGTTCATAATTTCCACACTCTGTTAGGACACTTTTCTTTGGAATGGGAACAGATATAGATCTCTTCTAGTCAGTTGGCCAGGTGGTGTCCTCCAGATTTCTTGGCACAACTTAGTGAACACATCCAAGGAAGCAACTACTTGTTGAAATATGTCAAATGGTATGCTATCAATTCCTGGAACCTTGTGTTTTGCCAATTCTTTTAGAGCAGCTTGAACTTCTTCCTTCAACACCACTGGCTCTTGCTCTTATGTTGTTTCATTAAATTCTTCTGTATCAGCCAATTCCTTCTGGTACAGTGACTCTGTATACTCCTTCCATCTTCTTTTAATGTTTCTTGGATCATTTAATATTCTGCCCAAAGCATCCTTAAGTATTACAACTTGTGGCTTAAATTTGTTTTTCACTTTCTTCAGCTTAAGAAATGCTGAGCGAGGTCAGCCCTTTTTGATTTTCCAACTCCAGCTCTTTACACATCCCAATACTTTGCTTTGTCTTCTGAGCTGCCCTTTGAAATCTTTTCTTCAGCTCCTTAATTTCTTGATTTCTTCCCTTAGCTTTGGCTTCTTGACACTGTAGTGCAATATCCAGAGTCTCATCTGACATCCATCTTGGTCTTTTCTTCCTCCTCTGCCTTTGTAATGATCTTTTCTTTCTTCATGTATGATATTCTTTATATCCTCCTGCAGCTCATTAAAGATAATAAATTAAAAAATAATACACATACTCTTTACTTACCAACTATCTAATATTCAATACATTGCACTTACATCAATAATAAAAAAAATACATTCTATTACAATTCTGCACATTAACATCATATGTCTGGCAGCAATGAACACCAAAGTGTGAGGCAAGAGTAATGCTGGCTTATGAGTATAGCATTTGTCTGTCAGTTTGCTGAACTGTGGTGACTTGCATGTTGTTGTGATGGTAAAAGCTATGAGGCTATCATCCATGATCAACAGATTTCAGAGTATGTTTCTGTGATATCTGTGTGGCCATTACAACAAATTGTGGACATGGAAATAGAGCAGTGAGAAACCTGGGGAAGGGTGGTTGGTGTAAGAATTGGTAGAAGGAGGCGTGTAGCAACTAGGGACTTGTCTGACCTTGTGGAAATAGACTTGTGCTGAGTATTACTGAGGAGAATAGCACCCCCTTTTGGAGCTAATGGAGGTCAGATTAAGCTGTTCCCATGCCACTCCCATTTTTATTACAATCTCCATTCACATGGTACACAGCAACAATGAGGTGGACTGACAGTGACTGTAACAATGGGTTTATAGGATTACTATGAGCTGAATTTGACTCAACGACACTTAACAAGAAAGAGCCACCCAGTTATGGATTAATATTCACTATAAGATTTGTTAAACCAAGCTTCAAATGTTCTCCAATTGCTATTTCTTCCTTTCCATCCAAAAGAACCTCTGAATTCTCATCACTTGTATGCCCTTTTCACAGAACCTCACCCACAGATCTTCAACTCTCTGACACCCTCAATTTGGTTTCTCCATTGAACATAGATATCCTTTAGCAAGAAAAGAAGGGAAAAAAAGGTTCCATAGCAACTCACATAGCGGCTCCAGACTTCCTATTCTCACTGATCATGAGCTCTGAATACCCATAAACTGCCTATTCTGACTCTTCAGCAGCCTACTTGCAGCCAAAATATTCAAAATAGTTCTAGTTTCTCAGCAATTCTTTTCTTAAACCCCACTGATGGTTATTCTTGTTCAGTACAGATTACTGGTTAGTAGATTATAGTGATGAGGAAAGAAAAGGATCTGCCCTAAAGCTGTACCTATCCTCCACCCTAGAACCTGTGAATATGTTACTTTTCATGGCAAAGGGGAATTAAGGTTGCAAATGGAAATAAGGTTATTAATCAGCCAACTTTAAAATAGATAATCCTGAATTATCTAGGTTGACTCATTACAACCACAAGCATCCTTAAAAGTAGACAAGGGAAATAGGATTGGATCATGTGACGATACAAGCAGAGTCTGAGAAATGCAATGTTGTTAACTTCAAAGGTGAAGGAAGGAAACTATAAGCAAAGAAATGTGTGAGGCCTCTAGAGGCTAGAAAAGGTGAAAAAACTGGTTCTACCCTAAAGGTTCCAGAAAGAAATGCAGCCATGTAAATACTTTCATTTTATCCCAATGAGACAGTGTCTAGGACTTCTGAACCCTATAATTTTAAGATAATATATTTGTTTCTTTTTAAAACATGAACTTTGTTATAAAGCATTGGTAAAACTAATATATGATGGCTTTCTATCTACCAAGGGCAGAGGAAATCTGCTACTATCTCACTGAAGCAACCAACCTCTCCATTATCCAAGATTTGTTGCTGTTACCTAGCAGCAGATTTAGAATACACAGGATTGCTTTTCTTTGTCCTGATAACTACTGTGACAAGGTTGACTATTGAGAGCTCTGTCTCCCTGCCAGGCAAACCAGGAACTAAGACAATTATCTACAAATTCTGAACAACGTAAATTTGCAGACTGAATTGTCCCTTAAACTGCTTTAATCCCCTGCTTGGCAAGTCAGCCCACACTCTCCTACTGAAACTCCCCAGTAGAGGTGGTAATGCTAGGCAGAGAATGCCCCCAGGTTTTGCAATGCCAATCAACATGAAAAACAACTAAATGTGGAGGAATGGAGCTATGAATCAAGAGAGAGGGTAAGGAAGTATGTATTGTACAACACAATGTGTTAAGAGAAGAAACTGCCATGGTACTTTTGCTCAATTACAAACAGTAAATATTTGCTGACTGTTTTCATAAACAGGCCGTGATCTTCAGAAAAGTTGACCTGTTCTGAACAGAGTCATTCACTCAGCAAATATTTACTGTACTCAAACATCTGTCAGAGTCACTGGACACGAGAATTCAGATTTCCTTCAGGAACTCTTATCTTGAAGAGGTCCTATTTCCACTATCCTCTTCTGAGTCAGCCATGCTTCTCAATTATTCATTTACTGGTGTTACTGGTGTTTGTTATTCTACAGATATTCAGAATTTTCCATTCCGAGCAGTCCTGATTCACTAAGTGCCTTCATAATTGCACAAATTCACTGGTTCCCTCTTCTACCACCTTGTTATTGTTGTTGCGTACTGTCAAGTCAATATAGCTGACCCTCCAGAGCGTTTTCAGAGACAGTAAATCACACAGGAGAAGACTGTACATCCTTCTTCCACAGAGCAACTGGTAGATTTGAACCGTGTGCCTTTGGGATTGCAGCAGTTTCCTACAACTAGGCCACCTAGTGGCAAGTAGCCACACTGCAATCCCAAAGATATGTAGTTCAAATCCACCAACTGTTCCGCGGGAGAAGGATGGGCAATCTTCTTCACCCGATTAAGTGCCTCTGAAAACCTGCCAAAGGGTCAGCTATGGGTCAGTTCTGACTCTAAGGTACACAACAACAACAACAGACCACCAGAGCTTTCTACCTTCCACTATACCCTCCTGCAGGTCTCAGCAATTCTTGACTCAAATGCAAAAGATTCCAACCTCTCTAGGTTTCTCTTCTAGCACTTAGACTCAGTTATTAAAATAATGATTTGGAGAGCTATGAAGCTGAAAGATGGCTCAGTATGAGTAGTAATCATGAGCTTTCCCTAAAGTTTTCTGATCTTCACCCTCTATTCTCCTACTGAATCTTAAAATCTCAATAACCTCCTGCAGAAATCATACAAAATTAAATAAATCAATTTTTTTCACAATTTCATCCTAAATTATGCCACTAGCCTGATAGATGGCCTCTCTCCAGGCTCTCCTGTATCTTCTCACTGAGTTAGATGCCAAAGACACAAGCTGTGGTGCCAGAGAGTGATGAAGGGCATGTTCCGTGGGGATTGCCTACTCTGGATATAACAGAGCTCAAGGAAGCAGTCCTGACACTTATTGGAAGTGACACCAATTTTAGGCAGATTATTAAATGATCCAGGAAGTATTAAAAGAAGATGGAAAGAATATACTGAGCCACTGTATCAAATGGAATTTGAAGACACAGAAGAATTTCATGAAACAACATATGAGCAAGAGCCTATGGTGATGAAGGAAGAAGTTCAGGCTGCTTTGAAGGAAATAAAAAATAAGGTCCCAGGAATAGATGGGATACCATCTATATATACCAATTGACATATTTCAGCTAACAGATGCTGCCCTCGACATGCTCACCAAGTTGTGCCATGAAATCTGGAGAACAACCACTTGGCCAACTGACTGGAAGAGATCTATATTTGTTCCCATTCCAAAGAAGGGTGACCCAACAGAGTGTGGAAACT
>NW_006400028.1:739763-761727 GCF_000299155.1 Elephantulus edwardii
GGACACACCGACAAAGGAGATTAATCAGAACTGACTTTTACAAGCACTGTGGCAATTGTACAATTAAAACAGACATTCGGATGGCGGGGAAGAAGAACAAACTGGGGAGGAGGGTGGAGAGAATGGTGCGGCAATGAAGGAGTGAAAGCCCAGAATCCCTGTGAACATTCATTGACACTAATAAAATTTAATAATAATAAAAAAAATAGTATCTACCTCTCAGAGTAACTATGAGATTTAAATGAGATAACATACATAAATAAGCACTCAACAAAAGGTAAACAGTAACAAAGTTTTCAGGTTATCAACAGGGACAACTAGGTGTATTTCATAAGTAAGGGGCAAGAAGAGTGAAAACACTTGGTGGATACTGTGAGTCGAAAAAGGAGTGCTGGTTGCACAGAGATTGAGTGCTAGGCTTCTACCCAAAATTAGGCAGTTCAAATCTACCAGGAGCACCACAGGAGCTTTGAAAGCTTTGGTACTCTGTTTCTGTAAAGATGTACATACTTGGAAATCCCAGAGGGTTATTGTGTTCATGTTCTTGTTAGATGCCATTGAGTCAAGCATGACTCATTGCAACCCTATGAACAAAAGATCTGAACCCTTTTCTATCTTGTGCCATCCTCACATTTCCTGACACACAAAAGCCCATTGCAGCAGTCACTGTATCTGTCCCTCTGGTCGAGAGTCTTCCTCACCTTCACTGACCCTCTACCCTTCCCAGTGTCATGTCCTTCTCCAAAGAATATCACCTCCTAGCAACATGTCCAAAGAATGTGAGGAAAAACTTCATTCTCATTTCCAAAGAGGACTCTGGTTGTACCCTCTCCAAGACATTTTCTTGGCCATCCATGGGATTTTCAGTGCTCTTCTCCAACACCACAGCTCAAAAGTATCAATTCTTTCTCTGTCATCCTTATTCATTGTCCAGGTCTTAGATGCATAGCTAGTAATCAGAAAGACCATGGCCTGAATCAGATGCACCTTAGTCTTCAAACTCACATCACTACTCCTCAATAATTTAGAAAGGCCCCTAACTGCAGATTTTCCCAGTGCAATGCATCTCCACATTGCCTGATTGCTCGTACCAAGGGTGTAAATTGTGGATCCAAGTAAGACGAAGCTGTTGACAGTTTCAATCTCCTCTCCATCCATCATGATGTTTCCTATAGGTCCGGTGGTAAGAATGTTTGTTTTCTTGACATTGGGATGTAATCCACACTGAAGGCTGTATTTCTATGCTGCTGTATGGCAGCATAGAAAGGAAAGTTCTGCATAATCAAGAAATGGCCATCTGTTGGCTCTGTGATAAGCCTGTCTAGATCATAAGTTCCCAAGGAGAAGCACCTTGACTTTGAATATGGGAAAGTCATTTATTTATTCATGCAATTGAGTACTGGTCTTTTATATTAAATACTTTGCTAGACACAAAGTTTTCTGCCTAGACTCTGTTTCCATGAAACTTATATTCAAGCAGATAATTTAAAAGAAATCAAAACAGTAACATTTAAACAAGTTAAGGTGCTATTAACAACTATAATAAAAGGACCAGATGAAAGGGTACTTGGAGGTGGGGGTCAAGGAAAGCCACTTCCAAAAAATTATATTAAAGTTGGGCCATGAGAAGGCCTGGATAAGAGTACCTTAGATAGAGAGACCAACAAAGGTCCTGAAGCACAGCAGTGCATGGTAAGACACATGGTTAAGGAGGTGGGAAAGATAAGTTTAGTAAGTCCTAATAAGGAATTAGGATTTGATTCTAAAGTGCAATAGGAAGGTTCTGAAGAGTTTCAAGAAAAGATATTATATCTGATTTGTGTTTGCAGAAGCTCCTTCTTGTTATGTGGTGAATAGACTAGGAACTCAAACTGGGGGAGAAAAAGGCATTGGGTATCTTTCTATTTAGATGATATGTCTGGAATTTCCCTCTCTACTTTAAGGTACACAATCTGCTTACTTCACAAGCCTAGCTGGGCACAGAAGAGTGAAAAATCAAAGTCATGGCTGTTGAGTCAGAATCAACTAATAGGTGATACTACAGTTTCTCAACTTGTAAATTGTATAGGAAGAGATTCCCCACCTTTCTCCTTCAGAGTCACTCATAGATTTGAACCTCCAGACAGGCAAGGCCTTTAGGTTAGCAGCAAGAAGTTCTTTGAAAGATGCCACCAAAGCATTGGTCATTTTCAAGCAGTTGGAATAGTACATCAAGGGAGAACTACCAGAAATTTAAGCTGGATTCCAAAGAGGACACATCATTGCTGGTATGAGATGGATCTTGGCTGAAAGCATAGACTACTGGAAAAATGTTTACTTGTGTTTCATTGACTATGAAAAGGCATTTGACTGTGTAGATCATAACAAAGTATAGCTAACAGTGTAAAGAATGGGAATCCCAAAACATTTAATTGTGCTCATAAGAAACCTATATATAAACCAGGAGCTCTGGTGGCCTAATGGCAAGAAGTTGTGCTGCAATCCTGAAGGTGCACAGTTTAAATCCACCAGATGCTCCGCTAGAGAAGGAGGGGCAATCTCCTCCTGTGCCAGTCAGATCTGATCTGAAGGTACACACACAATAAAATAAAAAAAGAAACCTACATATAAACCAAGAAGCAACTGATTAAACAGAACAGGGAGTACTGAATGAATAGTTTAAAGTCAAGAAAGGTGTTCATATCCTTTCTACATGCCTATGCTCCTTAGAGATAAAAATGGTTAAATTTCATTCTTAAATCTAACATACTTTGAGTATATTGTCTGAAGGGGGCAGTCCTTGGGAAAAGCCATCATGCTGGTGAAGGAAGAATATGGCAGTTGCCCCACCACCCCCAAGCTTGATCACTTCCTGAGAAACTTGTTAACACCTAAGCTGGTCATATCAAAGACCAGACCAGACAATGGATCCTGAGAAGTGTCTGAGCTTGATTAAAAAAGCTAAAACTTAGCACGCCAAATTCCAAGAAGTACCTTCTTAGTCCTCCCCAGGACCCCTATAAAAAGGAAACCCCCAAACTGCAGGCGGACCATTTTGATCCTGTCTGCATGCCATGAAGCTCGGTCACTTGGTATCCCTCTCAGACTGCACAATAAAGGCCTGCTGGTTTCTTGGGACCAATTCCTTTCTTAATTTCTCTCCCTCACGCCCTTGTGCTCTTTTTTTATAGCTAACATCTGGGAAGATGGAGAGCCAGGGAAAGAGAGGAAGATCCTCAACTCTAGCATATCATTCTCTTTTCATCTCTATATCTCAAGTTTCCATTTACTCACACCTGAATCCATGCTTCAAGTAGTATTACTGATCCATTCTATCTCTTTCCTTCTCCTCACTCCACCAACTCAAGAAGGTTTTACCAACTGCAAGTAAGGGGGAGAATTATTTTCTGTCCTGGATCAGAAGCATTCAGGGGTTATTATAATTATACAGAACACTGAAAAGGCTGAGGGCTATTATGTCATCAATAACATCTGCACACATTCTGCATGTTAAGGATGGTAACCTCCAATCTTTCCCCCCCCCATTACAGACACAGAAATCATTCAGTAAGAAAACCTGATCATGATCTTTCATATTCTCTCCCTTTCTTTTCTTCCTTCTTCTGCCTGAATAAACCCATTTAGCAGCTTCTCCTTGCTCCCTAAGTATCACCTTCCTCAAACTGAGCTACAAGTTTTACATGTGAATCCACAGTGCTCTTTTCACTGCTTTCTGTGACTCCAGATACTTTGGCCTTCTTTCAGACCTTCTAACCACACTTGCCCATTTCTGCCACAGGATCTTTGCACGTAGTGTTGTTCTCTTTGCCTCTAAATTCACAGACCTCAGCTGATACATTAGATCTTTGCCCAAATTTTCCTTAGTAAAATCGTCCTTAATCTGAGACCAAGGACAGAACCATCATTTATCTATGCTTACAGCACTTTCTTCCAAAGCACTTACCATAGTCTATAATAACAGATTTACTAGAATGATATTATTTAAAATAGTAATTTCTTTCCAAATAGATAGTAAACTACAGGAGGGCAAGAATATTGGCTATTTCTGTTTATTATTGTATTCCCAACAGAGATCCTTAGGCCCTCAGCAAATATTGAGGACCAGATATAGCAAAATTTTCTAACACTTTAAATATAATTCCTTTTTTGACCAAGAAAGCAATGAAAAACACTATAGATCTTTCAGTAAAAACTGTCACCAGGAAGTAGAGAATAGTGTCTGGTACCTTTTGGCAAAAACTCGGTGTTTTTACAACCCTGTCCACTTCTAGCAACTATTCCACAACATGGCACTTGTTTCATCTTTCCTAAAACAGCCTATTCTCTTCACAGTCATCCACTTCAGAAGTGACCAACCTTCAAGCTCTTTCCCTCGCCCCCCTAGGGCCTCTGATGGCACAGAAAATGGGGAGTGAGAATTCAATGAGCTACAACTCACACGCTGTCTGTTACAGAGTGAACATTATTTCACAGATATCACCTCAGTTTGATCCTCAAAAGAAACTCATGAATGTGGCAAGATAGATGTCATCATTCACATTTTAATAGATGGAGAAACTGAGGTTTCAAGGAGGCAAGTGACTTACTCAAGGTCATAAAACCCGTGCAAAGCAAATGTGAGATCTGAACCCACAGACTCTGCCACCTGGTCCAAAGCTTTGCGTCATATTAGCCACCTCAACAGTTCGGTTATCAGTTGCCTGGTGTCCTCATTCTCCTAAACAAATACATCTGTTCCTAACCGCAGCCCAGCTCTGCTTCCCTCCCCAGAACTTGCCAGGTGTGTGCAATGGGGTGAAAGGAGTCGCACAGCTGGGCTACATGAACGGAATGTGGTCCCAGTCTCCAGTCTTCCCAGCTCTTCCTCTGAACCGCTGGCAGAGCAGAAGCGCTCAGAAATAAACACACAAAGAAGGGACCCCCGCTCCAGCAGAGCTGGGTTCTAGTCGGCCTCTCCCGACAAAGAGGACCCGGGGAGACTGAGGTCACGGCCAGTCGTCAGCCAACAGAGCTCCTGGGCGATGCACGAGATGCTGCAGCGCCCGCTGACTGCCAGGTTCAGCCCAAGGTCATCCTCCCGGCCCCGGCTCGACCCCCAGCCGCCCGAAGCGCCCCCTGGCGTCGCGGGCCGGCTTCCCCTCGCCCTCAGGGAGTGGCCTGACGAGCCCAGCTTCGGGGGCAGAACGAAGAGGGTGGGCAGAGGATGAAGAGGCTGAGCCCCGGGGAGGGGCGGGAGGCGGGGCCCTACCTGATAGCTGAGGACGCCGTCCGACTCGTTAGTCCCGGCCGGCATGGCTGAAGCGAACGCGGTCACGCCGGTGGGGCTTAGAACAAGCGGCAGCAGCCCGCGCAGTCTAGTCAGTCGGCTCTGAGGCTCGCCTGAGCAGCGACCCCAGCCCCGGAGCCAACGGTCAACCATCAACCACCGCCGCCTCCATTGCCAACGGTCCGCGAGGCATCGGCCGCAGCCAATCAGCGCGTGGCCCGGGCGGCCAATCAGCGCGCGGAGCACGGGAGGACGCTGTCCGGCGGTACCCTGGGCTACCGGGAGGAGGAGGCAGCCCGGGAACCAACCGCTCCAGGGCCCGGTTGCCGTGGAAACCGCCTCCCTCCCTTCAGGGGCCTCTGGGCTTGAAGGTCCTTCCAACTGCTTGCTCGAAATTGAAAATCTCGTGCTTCTGTTTGTGGCTGCACATGACACGCGGAAACTGGGAAGGTGTCGCTTTTATCTATTTTGAATCTGTGCCTTGGGAGCTGATGTTTAAATTCCGAGGGATTCAGTCCCCAGAGATTGAAGAAAGGAGTAATGGAAGATTGAGAGAAGAGGGCTTTCTGGCGTTAATTGTTGATACCTGGGTTAGTGACCAGATTTAAAAGCATTAAAAAGAGTGGGCACGCAGTGGTCAAACCCCTTCCTGACTCACTGCGACTTAGGCCTTGTTAGCTGACTCATCATTCTTCCTGCCGAGCAGCTGGTGGATTCAAACCAGATACCTTTGTGTTGGCAAAGCAATTCCTTGCCAGTGAGCCACCAGAGCTCCTTAACTTAGGTCTCAGTGAGACCTAATGACAGGATTGCGCTAAGGATGTTTATGATTCCACCAAAAATGCTTAAAATTTTTCCAAGAAATTTTGTTGTTGTTATTGCTGTTGTTGTTGGCTGTTGAATTGCCTGTGATTTATAGCGACCGTATGTACAACAGCTCTGAAGCCTGCCCTGTCCTGAGCCAGTCTCACTGTCTCCGACACACCTGCCTTTATTACCCCAATCACTATGTCAATCCATCCCATCAAGGGTATTCCTCTCCTGCGTTGTCCTTCCACTCTTCCAAGCATGATGTCCTTCTCCAAGGGCTGGTCCCTCGTGGCAACATGCCTAAAGTATATGAAACAGAGTTTTAAAATCCTTGCCTCCGGGAGAGCAAGTTTGTTTCACACTCTCCAGAACAGACCAGTTCTTTTGTTATCCTTATTCATTGTCTAGCTCTTTGATGCACAGCAAGTAATTGTGAAGACCACAACCTGGATCAGGTGCACCTTGGTCTCTAGACCGACATCTTTGCACTTCAACACTCTGTAGTGGTTCCTGAGTTTCCTAATCCATCTTTTGATTTCCTGGCTGTTGGTTCCAACAGTGTTAATTGTGGAAACAAGCAAGCTGAAATTGTTAACAATCTCAATCTTTTCTCCATTTATCTTGATGTTGCCAACTGGCCTCATGGTAAGAATTTTTGTTTTCCTGATGTTGAGCTTCAATCCATGTTTAAGGCTGCATGCAGTCTTTGACCTTCTGCAGCAAGTGCTTCATACAGGACCTCCTCAGTTTCAGCCAGGGTTGTGTCAGCATCCCAGATGATCTGTTCTGAATATAGACTGGAAAGGTATGGAGACAGGACATATCCTTGACGCACTCCTTTTCTAATTTTGAACTATGCGGTGTTTCCTTGCTCTGTTCTGATGACTGCTTCCTCGTCCAAGTATGTTTCACATGAGCACAATCAGGTGTTCATTTCCTGGGATCCAATAAATTACCTAAGGCAAATTCTTTAACAACAGAGGAACTGCTGGCGAGCTCTGGTGGCCTAGTGGCAAGAAGCTGCAACTGCAAGTTCAGAGGTGCACAGTTCAAATCCACCAGATGCTCTGCTCGAGAAGGAGGAACGATGTCCTCCTGTACCAGTCAGATCTGATTTGACGGTACACACAAAAAATAATGAAATAAAAAAAGAGTGTTTAAAAAAAAAAAACAGAGGAACTGCTGATCTAAAGCAAGGTTAGACTATCATAAGCAAAGTATTCAATTTGAGCTTCAAATGAAAGGCTTATTATATGTACACATGATTAGACCATGGGTGAGTGCCATTATTGGGAGAAAGGGAATCATTGGAAATAATTCTTACCCTCTGAAAAAGCAAGACGTGGTCTGATGCATAACCTGGTACATGTTTGTATTGGTTTCCTAGAGATGCTGTAACAAACTATCACAAATTGGGTGGCTTTGAAGGACAGAAATGTATTGTCACATTTAGTTCTAGAGGCTAGTTATCTGAATTCAGGATGTTGGCAGGGCCAGGTTCTCTCTGAAGGCTCTAGAGGAAAATCCCTTCTGGTCTCTCCTGGTAGTCCCAGGCATGTCTTAGCATTCCCTGACTTGTGAATCTTCACAGGACAACCTTCACACTGTGTTTCTCTCTACATCACTTCTCTTTAATAAGGACACCACTCAGGAGTAGGTATGCCTTACGGCTGAATTACCTCATGTTAACTAATAACATCTTCAGTGACTGTTCCCAAACAAGACCACATTCACAGGATTAGAGATTAGGACATCAATATATCTGTTGTTGTTAGGTGGCATCAAGCCCACTCTGACTCATAGTGACCCTATGGACAACAGATCAAAACCTTGCCCTATCCTACCCTATTCTCACCATCTTTGACATGCGCAAGCTCATTATTCATTGATACAAGTCATTGTATCATTCTATCTCATTGAGGGCTTTGTCTCTCTTTCTGATCCTCCACCTCTCTGAGCAAGATACCTGTTCCCAAGGACTGACAGCTCCTAGAAACATGCTCAAAGTATGTGGAAAAAAGTTTTACCATCCTTTCTTTTATGGAGCACCCTGGTTGTACTTCTTTCCCCCCAAGACAGATTTGTTTGTTCTTTTGACAGTCCAGATATATTCAATACTGTTTGCAAAACACTATAATTCAAAGGCATTGATTTGTCTTCAGTTTTCCTTACTCATTCCTCAAAACCTTAATCATCCTTCAAAGCTCTTTTTTTTAAATTTATTTTATTATTTGTGTGTGTATGTGTGTGTACCATCAAATCAGATCTGACTGATACAGGAGATTGTCCCTCCTTCTCTAGCAGAGCATCTGGTGGATCAAAGTTCTTAATAGAGCTCTTTCTTCCAATAAGCCTTTCTTCATTATACATTCCCTCTACTAAATCCTCATAACATTTCCTACATTTCTTATAGCACTTACAATGATGCCAATCAGGAGATGTATTACTTATTGTTTACCTTGTTGTTCTTGTTAAGTGTCATCGAATCGAGTATGACTTATAGCAACCTATGAACAGCTGACTTGTGCCATCCTCATCAACTCTGACACAACAGATGCAGTCACCAAGCCAATCCATCTCATCGATGGCCTTCCTCTCCTTCCCTGATGCTTCATCTCTCCAAGCATGATGTCTCTGTCCCAGGAATAGCCTTCCCTAGCTACATGTCCAAAATATGAAAGACAAAGCTTCACCATCTTTGCTCCTAAGGAGCATTCTTTCTGTACTTTTTCCAGGACAAAAGAATCTGTTTGTTCTTTTGACGGTTCATGGGATATTCATGGGATTTTCTTCACCACAACTTAAAGGCATCAATTTTTCTTCTGTCATCCTTAATTATTTTCCAGCTCTCAGATGCATAGCAGGTGATTGAGAAGACCATGGCCTGAATTAGTCACACCTTAGTCTTCAAACTAACATCATTGCTCCTCAGCATTTTGGAAAGATCCCTGACAGGAAACTTGCCCAATGCAATATGTCTCCTTATTTCCTGACTTCTGGTACAAAGGATGTTGATAGTTAATCCAAACAAGATTAAATCATTGGCAACTTCAAACTTTTCTCCATATATTATAGTGTTTTGTCCATCTATCATTTGGGGTGCATGCTTCAGCAGCACATATACTAAAATTGGAATGATTCAGAGAAGATTAGCATGGCCCCTGTGCAAGGACTACATGCAAATTCATATAGCATTCTTTATTTTTACAAGTATTTAAAAGTTAGCTGTTAATATGTTTTGGAGGATGATTCTTTTAAGTGGTACAGCATTCTTCTGTCAATATGTTGTGCTGAGGTAACCTGGAGTTGCTATGATGCTAAACTTTGTGCCATTGGGGCATCAAATGGCATGACCATTACCCACAGTGGACAGCGTTTGGTGGAGCTCCCAGTTTAAAACAAGTTTGGAAGCAGGAGTGGCATCCACTTCCTAAACAACATGCCTCTGGGAGCTCTATGAACTTTGAGAAATGATAGTTATAGAAAGGCTTCAGGTCTTTTGTTCATAGGGTTGTTATGAGTTGTGCTCAACTCTGTGACAATCAACAACAACATTTGAGAGGCTGGGCTTTATGAGTAAGAATAGGGCATCTGGACTGGAGGAAAATTCATCAACAACCTACATTATGCAGATGATACAACCTTGCTTGCCAAAACTAAGGAGGATTAGAAGTGCTTGCTGCAGAAGGTCAACGACTGCAGCCTTCAATATGGATTGAAGCTCAACATCAAGAAAACAAAGATTCTCATCACTGGGCCAACTTGCAGCATCCTGACAGATAAAGAGATTGAGGTGGTTAACTATTACAGCTTGCTTGCCTCCACAATCAACATTCTTGGCACCAGCAGTCAGGAAATCAACAGACAGATTGCACTGGGAAAATGTGCTGTCAAGGACCGCTCCAGAGTACTGAGAAACAATGGTGTCAGTTTAGAGACTAAGGTGCACCTGATCCAGACTATGGTGTTCACAGTTACTTGCTATGCATCAGAGAAATGGAGAATGACTGAAAAATGACAAAAGAAGAATTAATGCCTTTGAGTTATGGTGCTGGAGGAGAGACTTGAACATACCATGGACTGCCAAGAAAACAAATAGGTCTGTCTTGGAAAGAGTAAAACCAAGTTTCTCCTTGGAGGCTAAGATTTTGAAGCTCTATCTCACATACTTTGGGCACGTATCCAGGAGGGACGAGTACTTGGAAAAAGACATCATACTTGAAAGGGTGGAGGGACAGCACAGGAGAGAAAGACCCTAGATGAGGTGGACTGATACAGTAACTAGCGGATACATGTGAGAGTCACTGAAACTGGCTCAGGACAGGGCAGGCTTCAGAGCTGTTGTACATAGGGTTGCTATGAGTCGCAGGTAACTCAATGGCACATAACAACAACATTATAATGTTTTCTATTGGTCCTGTAGTAAGGACCTTTATTGATGTTAAGATGTAATCCAATGGAAGGCTGTAGTCCTTGATCTTCTGCAGCAAACATTTCTTATCCTCTTCACTTTCAGCAAGCTGTCATCTACATAACACAGACTATTGATGAGTCTTCTCCAATTTTGCTGCCACATTCTTCTTCATAGAGTCCAGCTTCTCAAATTATTTGATCAACATACAGATATGAAGAAAGACTATAACTCTGACACATACCCTTCCTGATTTTAAACCATACAATGTTCCCTTGCTCTGTTTGAACAACAGATTCTTGGTCTAGGTATAGATTTTGTATGTGCACAATTAAGTGTTCCAGAATTCCCATTCTTCTCAATATTAGCTATAATTTGTTATGATCCATACAGTCAAATGCCTATATATAGGTAATAAAACTCAAACAACCATTCTTCTGGTTTGCTCTGCTTCAGCCAGTATGCATCTGGCAACAGGAATGATATTCCAGGTGCTGTAGTCTCTTCTAAAACCAGCTTGAATTTCTGATAGTTCCCTGTCAATGTGCTGCTCTAGCGATTTTTAAATTATCGTCAACAGTATTTTGTTTGCATGAGATATTAATAGTATTGTTTGACAATTTCCACTTTCTTGGAATGTTGGATCACCTTTCTCAGGAATAGGGATAAATATGGATCTCCTCTAAATTTCCTGGCATAAATTGTCCAAATTTCCTGGCATAAACTGATGAGCACATCCAGGTCTACATCTGTTAGCTGAAACATGTCAATTGGTATTCTATTGAACCCTGAGGTCTTATTTTTTTTTGGTCAATGACTTCAGTGCAGCTTGAACTTCATCTTTTATCACCTTTGGCTCTTGTTCATATGGTGGTGGTGGTTGTTATTTACCATCGAGTCAGAACTGACTCATAGCTAACCCTCCAGTGGGTTTTCAAAGGCAGTTAATCACGTTAGAGGAGATTGCCCATCCTTCTCCAGTGGAGCAGCTGGTGGATTTGAACCATGTGCTATCAGGATTGCAATGCAGTTTCTTGCCACTAGGCCACCAGTGTGCACTTCCTGAAATTTTTCAGAGTCATCTAATTCTTTTTGGTACAGGGATTTTGTATATTCTTTCCATCTTCTTTTGATGCTTCCTAGATCATTCATGATTGTGCCATTAGCATCTCTCAGTACTAAAAAACTCAAGACATGAATTTGGTTTTCAGTTTTTTCAGCTTGAGAAATGTCAAGTGGGTTTAGCTTACTACAATATTGTAGGTTCTTTGAAGACAATAATAATTTTTATTACACTGTTTATATACTTCTCAGAGCCTAGAATAATATGGGTACATAGAAAATAGCAAATTTATTTGTTTTTTTACTCAGTCTAATGACATTTCTCTAGGTCGTTTAGCCCTGGTGTACAAGTTGCCGTACCACGGTCACTTGTGGTTGCTTTGAGGCTGAACACTGTGACACTGATGTGTCAAATGCGTTAATGGTTGGCTGCCCAATGCGGACAGAGAGTGGGGTGGAGCTCTTCGATAAAAACAAGCTTGGAAGGAGGAGTGGAATCCACTTCCCTAATAGCTTGCCTCCAGAAACCCTATGAACCTGGAGAGAGGATGATAGGCACCCAAGCATCGAGGACTCTCCTTCATAGGGTCGCTATGAGTCGCCTGCGACTCAACAGCACTTAACAACGACAACTAATGAAAAAGAAACCAAGTATCTACCATGTGCAGGTGCAAATAGCAATGATGATGTAGAGTAATATTATATATATTTCCAAGAGCTATCCAGTCTTGACAGGGAAATATTAATAAAATTACAATATTATTGAAATATTAATAATAAATCATTAATAGAAATATTAATAAAATAACAGCATAGAACAGGAGCCATATGAGTAATACACTAATCTGGAAATATGGGTAAGATTCAGTTGAACTAAATACAGCAGGTGTTTCAAGTTTTAGGCAAAGGGTTAGGAACAAGAATGCACATCGCTCATCAAGGGTGTTAATCGAGGGGTTTAATTTGAACGAAGTGTTGAAAAAGAGCAGGAGAGGATAAAGTTGTCAAATTGCAGAGAGTCAGCTAATTTGTTTGAACTTTATTTTCTTATTTATGACATGACAGAATGTTTTAGAGAGCACTTCCACCTGCCAAGCTTTGCCTTTAGGTACACTGTGCCACATAAAAGAACAACCTTAGCATTTCCCCACTTTACTGAAAAGAAATCGAGGCTCAAAAAAGTTAAGCAACATTCTTGAGGTCAAATGTTCATTAAGCTGTGATTCAATTATTTATTAATTAAAAATATATTTATTAAGAACCTATGCACAGAGTCATAAGTTGAGTATTGGGGAGACAGCAGTAAGATAGAAATTATTGCCCTCTTGAGCCTTACATTTTAGTTAGGAAAGATTAAACAAGATAATTATAGGTTCTGATGACTGCAGTGGTGGTGCAATATTAAGGACTCGGCTGCCAATGGAAAGGTTGGCAGTTGGAACTTGCCAGAAGCTCCAGAGGAGAAAAAAAACTGAAAATATCTTCCTTAAAAATTACAGCTGAGTAAAACCTATTGGACACTTTCATTCTGTCATATAGTGACACAATGAGTTAGAATTTACTTGAAGCCACATAAGTAAATAATAAGATTGTTGTTACTGTTGTTGTTGTTGTTGTTACATGCCATCGAGTTGCTTGCAACTCATAGCGACCCTATGTACAACAGCCCTGAAACCTGCTCTATCCTGTGCCAACTTTACTATCTCTGACACACCTAACTTCATTACCTCAGTCACTGTATCAACCCATCTTTCAATGGTCTCTCTCTTTCTCTCCCTCCACCCTTCCAAGCATGGTGTCCCTCTCCAAGGACTGGTCCCTCCTTACAACATGCCCAAAGTATGTCAGACGAAGACTCAAATTCCTTCCCTCCATGGAGCAGGTTGGTTTCACCCTCTCAGACGAACTTGTTTGTTCTCCTGGCAGTGCATGGTATATTGAAATATCTTTTCCAGCACCACAGCTCAAAGGCATCAATTCTCTTTCTATCATCCCTTGTCATTGTCCAGCTCTCTGACACATAGCAAGCAATTGCAAATACCATGTCAGACACCCCTTAGTCTCCAGACTGACACTGTTGCTCTTCAGTATTCTGGAGAGGTCCCTGACAGCTGACTTTCCCAATACAATTAGTCTTTTGATTTCCTGGCTGTTGATACCAAGAGGGTTGATTGTGGAGCCAAGTAAACTAAAGTTGTTAAGAATCTCAATCTCTTCACCAGCCATAATGATGCTGCCAATTGGCCCAGTGGTGAGAATCTTTGTTTTCTTGATGTTGAGCTTCAATCCATATTGAAGACTGCAATCCTTGATCTGCAGCAAGCGCTTCAGGTCCTCCTCTGTTTCAGCAAGTAAGGTTGTGTCATCTGCATAACGTAGGTTGTTGATGAGTCTTTCTCCAATCCTGATGCCTCATTCCACCTCATAGAGCCCAGCCTCCAGGATGATCTGTTTTGCATATAGATTGAAAAGGTATGGAGACAGAATACATCCCTGGCAAACACCATAATAAAGAAAAATTGATGCAATTTAGACCTACTTTAAATATGAGGTCGTCAGGGAAAGCCTCTCTAAAAGGTGATGAGAGCCTTAATTAGTTAAACAAGTCAAGTTTGATATCGGTGTTCTTGGTCACCATGCTACCCTATCCTATAAAAGTGGTACCACTTCCAAGATCTTCCATCAAGTGCAGTATGGTTCTTTATGATGGGGGATCAGTTATGGGGCTCTGGCATCACAATATCCAGGAGAAATCAAGGATGATGCCCTGTATGCTTTACTTCACAAGAAGACAGGCTCCAGCTGCAGTGGGAGTGAAACGGGTAGCTAGGGAGAGAGGTACATTGGTAGTGGCAATTCTTAAGAGTTTCACTAAGTCTGATTTTTCACCAATTTGCAGGAAGAATAAGTCAGAACATCTGGCCCTTGGCTCCAGGGTCAAGAGCCCCATCTTCTGGCCTGTTGTACAAATTACACAGGGATTTAGGACACCAAGGCGGCCCCCAGAGGCTGCCTGTGGCTTTTGCTATCTGGGGCACTCCAAAAGACAGGCTTTTCCTTCTCATGCCTGATTTTGTCTCTCCTTCCCAAAGGAAGTTGGCTTGCTCGGAGGCTCCAGGCCCTTAGCACTCTATCCTGGTTGGAAAAGTGCCAAGAGGCTGCTCTTGGCCTTGCCAGCAACCAGGCCGTAGAAGACCTGGAAGGAAGATCCTGGAAGGCCAAGAATACCACTTTACACTGATTATTTTTCTTAAAGAGAACAGAAGAAACAATAGTGGAACGGAACTCAAAGCTATCAGGAGCCTGCATAGAATGCTTGTCCTAGAAAGAAGCATTAACATGGATGAGGAAATGCAAAATACATATAAAGGGGTAGAGGACACACACCCCAACACATTTCCATACCCACACATCAGGAGGCATGCTGTATGGATAATCTCACCTAATCTTTGCAACAACTCTATGAGATAAGATCTACCATTTTGTTTTGAGATAAGAAAACTGACACTCAAGATACGTAACTTGCCCCAGGTCACACAGCCAGCACAGCTGAAATGACGGGGCTCTGTGCTCAGAAATGGGAGCTCTGGTGGCATAATCCCCAGCAAGCTGCTCTGCAAACCAAAAGGCTGCATGGATCTAGGGGTTTGGACCCACCAATATTTCTGTGGGAGAAAAACAGGCTGTCTTCTCCTGTTACAATTGATAGCCTTGGAAACCCGATGAAGCATCACTGTGAGTCAGTATCGACTCAATGGCAACAAGCTGGAGTTTTGATCTCAGCTGTAACTGATTCCAGAGTGCTCATCCCATACCACCTCCCACAGGTGACTGGGTGCTAAAATAGTTAAGCACCCAACTAGTAGCAGACAGGTTGGCAGTTCAAATCCATCCAAGAAGCCTTGGAAGACTGGCGTGGCAAGCAGCTTCTGAGGCTCAGCTACCACAGGTGCCCTGGGTCTCCTGCTTCTTGATTGCCTTTTTCCACTACAGGCTTCTCTTCGTGGCTTCCAGAGAGCAACTTTCCACATCTTGCATCTAGATTTATCTCTCTAATACAAGAGTTTCTTAAATTTTAAAAGATGAGTCTTGAACTTTCTGGTTGGTGTTGTGTACCAGTTAGTAGGAACTGACCCATAGTTGACCCTCCAGCAGGTTTTCAGAGACAGTAAATTGTACAGGAGATTGTCCATCTTTATCCTGCAGAGCAGCTGGTGGATTTGAATAACCTTTGAGTTCGCAGCACAGTTCCTCACCACTAAGTCACCTGAACTCCCTGGTGGTTGTTTGTTAGGTGCTGTCAAGTATGACTCATAGCAACCCTATGACCAAGAGATTGAACCTTGTCCTATCCTGTGCCATCCTCATCCTCTCTGACACACTTGAGGTCATTGCTGCAGTCCATTGCTGTGTCTCTTCTCCTCTTTCGCTGACTCTCCACCTTTCCAAGCAGCATGATGTTCCTCTTCAAGGAATAGCTTCTCCTAGTAATATGCCCAATGTATGTGAGGTGAAGTTTCACCATCCTTGCCTCCAGTGAACATTCTGGCTGTATCCTCTCCAAGACTTCTCTGTTTGTTCAGTACTCCTCTCCAACACCAAAGTTCAAAGATATTAATTCTTCTTCTGACATCCTTATTTATTGTCCAGCTCTCAGATGCATAACAAATGATTGAGAAGACCATCAATCAGGCACACTTTAGTCTTCAAACTGACATCATGGCTCTGCAGTAATTTGGAGAGGCTATTGATAGCAGACTTACAATACATCTCCTGATCTCCTGGCTACTAGTACCAAAGCTGTTGCTCATGGATCCAAGATTAAATCATTGACAATTTCAATCTTTTCTCCATCTATCATGATGTTGCTTATTAGTTCAGCCATGAGAATTTTTGTCTTCTTGATATTGACATGAAATCCATACTGAAAGGCTGTCTTTGATTTTCTGCAGCAAGCTTTTCAAGTCCTTCTCATGTTCAGCAAGCAATGTTGTATCATCTGCATAATGCAGGTTGTTGATGAGCCTTCCTCCAATCCTGGTCTCATATTCTTCTTCATAGAGTCCAGCTTCTTAAATGATTTATTCAGCAGATTGAACAGAGATAGAGAAAAGATATAATCCTGACACACACCTTTCCTGTTTTAAACCATGCTCCATGGCTCTGACCCCCTGGAGACATGACAAAAACCTACAAGTACACAAAGACTAAAACTTTGCATTATAATCTAAAGGATATAGCTTAGATTTCTCAAGGAATACTCATTGAATCAAGTCAGAACCAAGTCAGAACTGACCCGTTAGTGGGTTTCTAAGGCTGTAAATCACATGGAGGAGATTACCCATCTTTTTCCTCCTAAAGCTGTTGATGGATTTGAACCTCCAAAAGATGTAACCTTGGAGTTAGAAACACAACCATTAGGTCTCCCTCAAGGAAATATGAAGCATCATATGTATGTTGTTGTTAAGTACCATCAAGTCGTAGAGGACTCATAGCGACCCTATGAATGAAAGACCTGAACACTTGTATAACTTTCATCATTTATCCTTGTTCACAGAGTGTCCAAAGGCAAGCTATTTCAGAAGTGGATGCCACTCCTGCTTCCAAGCTTGTTTAATTGGGGAGCTCCACCAAACACTGTCCACCATCACATTTGGCACATCAGGGTAACAGTGTTCAGCATCACAGCAACCACCAGTTACCTCTGTACAGCAAATAAACAGACCAGTGCTATACCACCTAGAAGAATGTTTGACAAAAACAATTAAAATCAGGCTTGAGGGATGCAAATTAAAATCATCCACCTCTGGCTTGGTAGCATCACTTTCTGTCCATTAGGCCAACTGAGCTCTCTCTATGTGGTTGTTGTTAAGTGCCGTCAAGACGTAGACAACTCATAGTGACCCTATGAACAAAAGACCTGAACACTTGTATAACTTTCTTCATTTCTCCAAGGTCATAGGGTTTTCAGAGGCAAGCTACTTCAGAAGTAGATGCTACTCCTGCTTCCTTTTGTATACTACCTTACATATACTATCTCTAAAGATTAGCTGAAAGTCATAGAAATTGTCTCACTTAGAGAAAAAAATGCAAATGTGCAATAAACATAAAAGATATGAAAAAAATGTCCTCATAATATCACAACCAATTTATCTGTCACAAGTATATGAATGCCTGTAAAAATGTACCTGTTTCTTACTCAGTTTAAACCATCAAAAGGCCACCAGAGCAGAGGTTCCTAGTCTACTTGCTGCTCAGTAGCTCCAATTCCCAGCTGCATTTTTTAAATACTAGTTTATTTACAAAATTCAAATACATTGTTTTTCACACCAGAACATTCCCATTTCCCTCATCCCCCACTCATCAAACTGTACAATCCCATGATTAATACACACACACACACACACACACACACACATACACACACATCCTCACCCATCTGCTTCCACCCTCCTCCACCCTGGGACCTTCATACTCATTCTACAATAGCTGCATTTTATACCTGTTTCTGTTTCACCACTTTCCTCTTAATTACACATCTAAACCCAAGAAAGAGCTGGAGGAGAAAATGCTGGTTTCTGAAGAAAGACTTAATTAGGGCTTGTTTGTGCTGCTGTCTGGGAGCATTTCCTGTGAAAGGGAGGAATGAGAGGGGAATGGAGAGGAGAGGTTCCATTCTCTGTCAAGCTGAAAAGGTTATGCAGGTGCATGATTTGCCTTCAGCACTTGCCAAGTCACAGCCTATCTGAAGAGACTACTGAATACAATTTCCTTTGTTCACAGCAGACTGCCAGCCTGGAACACTATACATCACAGCAAAGATGAAGGAAGCCACACAGAAAAACAGAGAGCTGAGCTCTTGGCTGAAAAGAACTCTACCATCATCCTTGTTATGGATAGAATTTCGGCCTCCAAAGACAGAGGTTGTAAATCCTAACTCCTAAAAAAAAAAAAAAAAAATCCTAACTCCTGGTGGTACAGTGGTTAAGTGCCTAATTGCTAACTGAAAAGTTAGTGGTTCAACCCCACCAGCGGCTCTGCAGGAGAAAGATGTAACCATTTCTTTCCATAAAGATTTATAGGTTTAGAAACCTATGGGGTAGTTCTACTCTGTCCTGTAATTACTATATGCTAAAACGGATTCTGTTGCAATAGATTTTTGGTTTTTTTAAATACCTGTAGTTATAATCCTACTTGGGAATGGGTTTTCTTTGTTATGTTAATGAAATGGCATTAGTGTAAAGAGTGTTTTAATTTTTTTTGAGACACAGAAGAGATTAAACAATAAAGTTTATGGGATGCAAGATATCATTGTTAAAATCAGATAGTTCTTAGATGAAAGTAGAGAATACCAGAAAGATGTTTACTTGTGCTTTATTGACTATACAAAGGGATCATAATAAATTATGGAAAACACTGAAAAGAATGGCAATCCCAGATAGGATTCATTTATAGATTTGAGACTAAACAGAAGGGTTAATCAAGGCCTTATCAAGTCCTTCATATCGAATCTGAACAAATTTGTACTAATTAAATTAATTGGTCCATTTCTAATAAGACTTAACCCTGTATAAAAATTATATCTATTCACAATGTTTTCACATCTTACCAACCAATCAGAATTTCTTTGTGCAAATTCTTGAATTTTCTGTACTTAATTTCTTAAAAAAAAAAGAACTCCTTTACAGAAACAATTAGTTCCAACTTGAAGCTTTGTTTCCTCAGTTCAAATTGTTTTTATTCCTTCACTAAAATTCTGCTTTGCTTTAGTGGCCTAGTGGGTAGGGAAATTAATTCACTGGCTACCCAAAAGCTCGTGGCTCAAATATGCCAGCTGCTCCACTGGGAAAATATTGACAATCTCCTCCCGTGCATTTTACAGTTTCTGAAAACCTGCTGGAGGGTCAACCTCTGAGTTGGTTTTGACTAAATAGCAATGAGTGGGGTTAACTTTAGGAAGCTCCATTTTGCTTTGACAGACATAAAAGTCTCTTCCTAACTTTGTTCTAGGAAAGTCTTCAGGTTTGGAGAATTTTGGTGCCACAGTCCAGTGGCATAGTCTACGGCATGTTACACTGCTAACCAGGAGGCTATGTCCCAGGTGGCTGGCTCAAAGCCAACAATGTCTCTGTGAAGAAGGTTAGCTGTCTCCTCTCATTATGCCTTACAACCTCAGTGGCAGTCAGTTGCTTTTAGCCAATAGACCTAGTATATGCTTAAGTGGCAACAAATTAAATACGTCACCTTGTATAATTTTACATACCCTTCTTAGAATTTCCATTTTCTCATTTGCCTTCAACAGGTCAATAAATGTAGACAGAATGTGTTCTAGTCTAGAAAACTGTGGTTAGGCACAAGGACTCACTTCTCACTTTATTCTGTGGCTTCAAAGAAATATAATGACCTTCCTTCAGCCATTTTCTGCATAGAATTGAACTGGCTTCAATGAAAATGTGAATATCTTCTAGAACACATATTAACACACCACAGGAAAAGCCCCAGATTTCCCCTCTGTTATCTTTTCTCATCAGATGACAGATTCGTGTAATTTCTACTTTGGAAAAGCTTTTCTGTGATACCCATTCATTAGTTTACTAAAGAACCTCCCATAAAGTACTGAAAATACTTATTACTGCTTCTTGTCACTAGAAGAAAATGATATCTAATAAAATGCAAGGGAGCTCACTGTCATCAAGTCAAAACTGACCCATAGCTGACCTTCCAGTGGGTTTTTGGAGGCTGTTGAGTGCATAGGAGGAGGCTGCTCCTCTTTCTCTCAGAGTCATGGGTGGATTCTGGATTCTACCAGCAGGCTTTGCCTTAGCAGCACAACTCCCTACAGACCAGCCACCAGAATTCCCTTATGTTATCTGATACAGATAAAAACCTAACCAAAGCAACTATTAGTTAAAAGGAAACATACCTTGGGGTCATTTACTTTTCAGTAATGGAAAAGGAAAAGTGGCCCACTGAAAAACATTTGGGCTGGAACAAAGAGAGATTATATAGAATTTTAGTATGTTTCACTTCTTTATCTTCTTATACTTTTCATCTTTATATTAAGGAGTCATGCTACCAATCCAAAGACACATGGTTTGAATCCAAAAGCTGCTCAATGAGAGAGAGATGGGCAATCTCCTCTCGTGTAATTTATTGCCTCTAAAACTCACTGGAGGGTCAGCCATGAGTCAGTTCTGACTCAACAATACACCACCCCCCCCACCACCACCATCACCACCATTTTTGGCAAAATTGAAGAAGCTGGTCTCCACTTTAATGCAAGATCCTTCTGCAAGTCAACAGAAAATATAAGAAAGTATTTACTAGATTTACCAAGAACAATCAGGGCTATAAAGTATATATTAAGGTCTGTTGCTAGAAAAGAGATAATGAAAAAAACTTAAGTACTATCAATGGAGGAAGGGATTAACAAACTATGGTACATACATGCAATGGAATACTGTGTAATATTACATAATAGTAATGAATCTGCAAAATACCTCATAACATGGATGAACCTAGAGGATGTTGTTGTTAGGTGCTACTGAGTTCTCTAAGACTCATATTCATTCCATGAATAACAGAGCAAAACTCTGCTCTATCCTGTACCATGCTTATCACCTCCACTCTTACAACACTGATTATTTTTAAATAAAAAAGCTCAAACTCATTATTACTGAGTCAGATGCACTCATAGCTGATCCTCCATTGGGTTCCAACACAGACGGAGAGTGCCCATCTATCTTCCTCACAGCCGCTGGTAGATTTAAACTAACAGAGCAGCGCAGCCTCTGGACGAGTAATGCAACTCTCTGCAGACTATGTTACCAAAGACCCCCTACTTTTAAATAAACATATGTGTAAATATGAAAATAAATGAATCAGGCATCTATCATGGGTTGAAATGTTGACTTCACTATTTTGTTTGGCAACTGAGTGATGATGTAATATGGTAATTATGTGAGGATGTCATCACCTCTCACGATGTAATCCTACATAATGAACCCAGGGATTAGGAAAGTAGGTGGAATGCAACCTCAGCTTTACTCAAGTCACAACTCTGAGAACTTCCCTGTGGTGTAATCTACAATGAACAAAAAAAAAGGGACCTGCTCTATTAAGGGGACTGTGACTATCGTCATTTCTCAAAGTTCATAGAGTTACCAGAGGCATGTTGTTTAGGAAGTGGATGCCACTCCTGCTTCCAAATATCACATGTTTTTGTTTGTTGTTATGTGCCGTTGAGTCATTTGCAACTCATAGTGACCCTATTTATGTACAATAGCCCTCAAACCTGCTCGGTCCTGTGCCAACTTTACCGTCTCTGACACACCTACCCTCATTACCCCAGTCACTGTATCAATCTGTCTCATCATTGATCTCCCTCTCTTTCTCTGTCCCTCCATCCTTCTAAG
>NW_006400028.1:763002-763509 GCF_000299155.1 Elephantulus edwardii
CAGATGATCTGTTCTGCATACAGGTTGAAAAGGTATGGAGACAGGACGCATCCCTGGCGTACGCCCTTCCCAATTTTGAACCATGCAGTGTTTCCCTGCTCTGTTCCGATGACTGCCTCTTGGTCCAAGTATAAGTGTCGCATTAGCACGAGCAAGTGTTCTGTGATTCCCATTCTTCTCAGAGTCAGCCACAGTATGTTATGATCAGCACAAACGCCTTTGCATAATCAATGAAGCACAGATAGACACTCCTCTGGTACTCCCTGCTTTCAGCCAATATCCATCTGACATTAGCTACAATATCCCTAGTACCACGACCTCTTCTAAACCCATCCTGGACTTCTGGCAGTTCTCTGCTGATGTGCTGTTACAGTCGTTTATAGATAATCTTCAGCAGAATCTTGCTTTCATGTGAACTCAATGATATTGTTCTATAGTTTCCACATTCTGTTGGGTCACCGTTCTTTGGAATAGAAAAAATATAGATCTCTTCCAGTCAGTTGGCCA
>NW_006400028.1:764840-776040 GCF_000299155.1 Elephantulus edwardii
ATACAATAAAAGCATTACACATACTACACTAATTAACATGACTTATTGCATCTAGTTGGAATCCACTCATAGCTGATCCTCCAGGAGCTTTCTGAAGGCTGCAAATCACATGGGAGGAGATAATAAAAGCATTAGACACACATATACCATAAGAACTAATAAACAAGAAAAAACCCTGATGCTTTGAGTACCACTCACAGCCACCCTATAAACAACAGATCTGAACCCTGTCCTGTGCCATCCTCATCATCTCTGATATACTTGAGCATATTGTTAGAGTTACTGACTGTGTCAATCCATCTCATTGAGTGTCTTCCTCTCTTTCACTGATTCTCCCCCTTTCAAAGCATGATGTCTCTTCTCAGGGAATAGCCCTTCCTAACAACATTACCAAAGTATATGAGACAAAGCTTTATCATCTTTGCCTCTAAGGAGCATTCTGCTCAAACTTTTTCCAAGACATATTTTTCTTTTGGCTGTCTATGGGATATTCAATACTCTTATCAACAACAAAACTCAAAGGCATCAACTCTACTTCTGCTGTCCTTATCCACTGTCTAGTTCTCAGATGCACAGCAAATGACTGAAGAGACCGTCTTTTTAATCAGGCACATCATAATCTTTAAACTGACATCGTTGTTCCTTAGTACTTTGACGAGGTTCCTGATAGCAGATTTCCCCAACGCAATACATTTTTTTTAAATTTCCTGACAGTTGGTACCAAGGTTGTTCATTGTAGATCCAAGTAAGAAAAAACATTGATCATTTCAATCTTTTTTTCCTTATTGGCCCAGTGGGGAGAAATTTTGTCTTCTTGATGTTACAGTGTAATCCATATTGAAGGTTATAGACTTTGATCTTCTGCAGCAAGTCTTTCAAGTCCTCCTCATTTTCAGCAAGCAAGGTTGTGTTATCTGCATAATGAGGTTGTTGATGAGTCTTTCTCTAATCCTGATGCCACATTCTTCTTCATCAAGTCCAGTTTCTGGAATGATTTGCTCAGCATACAGATAAAAGAGGTATGGAGAAAGAATATAGCCCAAATGCACACCTTTCTTTTTTTTACACACCTTTCTTGATATAAAACCATGCAGTGTTCCCTTGCAATGTTTGGACAATGCTTCTTTACAGGTGTCATTTAAACAAAATTAAATATTCTGGAATTCTCATTCTTGTCAATGTCAAACATAGTTTGCTATGATCTACATGGTCAAATGCCTTTGTGTAGTCAATAAAATAGAAATAGACATTCTTCTGGCATTCTCTGCTCTCAGCCAAAATTCATCTGACATCAGCAATGATATCCCTGGTACTATAGCCTCTTCTAAACCTAGCTTGAACTTCTAGCAGTTCTCTGTTGATACACTATTTTAGTCATTTTTTTACATTCTTGAGAAAGATTTTGCTTGCATGTGATATTAATAATACTGTGAAATAATTCCCACATTCTGTTGGATTACCTTTCTTGAGAAAGGGAACAAGTATGGATCTCTTCCAGTCAGTTGGCCAGGTAGCTTGCCTTCCAAAATTTCCTGGCATAGACTAGTGAGCACATCAGGGCTGCATCTGTTAGTCAAAACATGTCAATTGGTATCCCATCAATTCCTGGGGCCTAATTTTTGTCACTGCCTGCATTGAAGTTTTAATTTCTTCCTTCATTACCCTGGACTATTTCAGTGTTGACCAATTCTTTTTGTACAGTGATTTTGCGTATTCCCTTAATAAGCTGAGAGAAAAGCTTCCTGTTGTGATAGTAACATTTGGAGTAGTACACGTCCCACATACATTTGTTCAGGTGCGTGATTCTCTCTCTCTCTCTCTCTCTCTCTCTCATCTCTATCTCTATCTCTATCTCTCTCTCGTCTAATCTGGTAACCCAATGCAACTATATCTGCACAGCCTAGCCATACATATTGCCTGCAGCTTCATTGAAATTAATAAAAAAAATAAAGGGAATAAAAGACTAGCTACTGTGCTACCTGATAGATGATAGACTGCAACCAAGACCATCCCAGGCAGCTCTCAACTGCTCTACAAAAGCAACAGAAAATGACACACACACCTCATTCTCTGTCACCAGAAGAAATGAAACATTAAGAATTAACAAACTAGCAAGATAAGCATCACAATTGAACAGCTTAATCAGACACATAAAAACAAAATAACTCTGCTTCTCGTTGATCCAGATTGCCCTTTCTTCTTGTGCAGCCTCAGCCGCATCCCTGAGACACAATGGTGAAGGTCGGAGTAAACGGATTTGGCCGCATTGGGCGCCTGGTCACCAGGGCTGCTTTTCACTCTGGCAAAGTGGATGTTGTCGCCATCAATGATCCCTTCATTGACCTCAACTACATGTTCTATATGTTCCAATATGATTCCACCCATGGCAAGTTCAACAGCACTGTCAAGGCTGAGAATGGGAAGCTGGTCATCAATGGGAAAGTTATCACTATCTTCCAGGAGCGAGATCCCGCCAACATCAAGTGGGGTGATGCTGGTGCTGAGTATGTTGTGGAGTCCACTGGTATCTTCACAACCTTGGAGAAGGCTGGGGCTCATTTGAAGGGTGATGCCAAACAGGTAATAATCTCTGCTCCTTCTGCTGATGCCCCCATGTTTGTGATGGGCGTGAACCATGAAAAGTATGACAACTCTCTCAAGATTGTCAGCAATGCCTCCTGCACCACCAACTGCTTGGCTCCCCTGGCCAAGGTCATCCATGACAACTTCGGCATTGTAGAGGGACTCATGACCACAGTCCATGCCATCACTGCCACCCAGAAGACTGTGGATGGCCCCTCTGGAAAGCTGTGGCGTGATGGCCGTGGAGCTGCCCAGAACATCATCCCTGCATCTACTGGCGCTGCCAAGGCCGTGGGCAAGGTCATCCCTGAACTGAATGGGAAACTTACCGGCATGGCTTTCCGTGTCCCCACCCCCAATGTGTCAGTTGTGGACCTGACCTGCCATCTGGAGAAAGATGCCAAATATGATGACATCAAGAAAGTAGTAAAGCAGGCGTCAGAAGGGCCCCTCAAGGGCATCCCAGGATACACTGAAGACCAGGTTGTCTCCTGTGACTTTAATAGTGACACCCACTCTTCCACCTTTGATGCTGGGGCTGGCATCGCCCTGAACGACCACTTTGTCAAACTCATTTCCTGGTATGACAATGAATTTGGCTACAGCAACCAGGTGGTCAACCTGATGGTTCACATGGCCTCCAAAGAATAAGATCCCCTTGGACCACCAGCCCCAGCAATAGCACTAGGAGAGAGAGAGAGACCCTTAGCTGCTGGGGAGTCCTTGCCCCAACTTGATCCTCCCACACACTGAGAATCTCACATCCTTGACATAAGTTTCCATCAAATCCCCCTGAAAAAGGGGAGGTGTTTGGCGAGCCCATCTTGTCATGTACCATCAATAAAGTACACTGTACTCAGCCAAAAAAAAAAAAACCCAAAAATTTAACAGCACCACAATGTCATGGAAGTAACTTGGAGACACCTTCAAACCACCCACCTACCTACTTACCACTTTACACACAATAGGAAAACATAGGAGGGGGAAAGACCAAATTACAGAACTAGAAAAATCTTTCAGAGAAAAAAAAAAGCAAAAACCAGCAAACAAACATATTGGAACTTCCTGATAAAAGTTTCAAAATAATGATAGTTAAATGTCTTCACTGAATTTAGGGAAAAGTTCCAGGAAACCAAAGACCAAAAAATTAAGGACACAGGTAAGATTCTAGAAGAATTTTTTAATACAATACCAAATATTTAAAACAAACAAAAAATTAGAAGCAATATGTAAATAGCAAATTGAAATTCAGACTACAAACACTAAAATTTCAGAAATAAATAATACATTGGAAGGTTTGAATGTAGAACTGAAGAAATGCAACACAAATTTGGTGAAATTAAGACAAGTCCAATACAAATCGGCTAGAAGAACAATCTGAAAGAAGGAAGAGGAAGCCCATGTAACAATCACATGGGATAGCATCAAGAGGAATAAATTACATGTGACTGGAATTCTAGAATGAGAAGAAGAAATCATTAAAGATTTGCTAGAAGAATACTTCCCAAACATTATAATGAAGGGGAAAACATACATTCAAGAATCTGAACAAACTACATAAAGGATAGACCCCTCAAAGAAAAATATATCATGTTGTTGTTTTTGTTGTTATGTGCCACCAAGATGCCTGGGACTCCTTGGGACCGTATGTAGAACAGCTCTGAACCCTGCTCTATCCTGAGCCAACTTTATTGTCTCTGCCACACCTACCTCCAGTACCCCAGTCACTGAATCCATCTCATTGAAGGTCTTTTCCTCTCCTGCGCTGTCCCTCCAACCTCCCAAGCATGATGTCCCTCTCCAAGGACTGATCCCTCCTTGAAACATGCCCAAAGTGTGCCAAAGAAAGCATCAGAATCCTTGCTTCCAAGGAACAGACTGGTTTCACCCTCTCAGGGACAAACCTGTTTGTTCTCCTAGCAGTCCATGGTATTACTCTTCCCCAGCACCACAGCTCAAAGGCATTAATTCTCCTATCATCCCTAGTCATTATCCAACTTTCTGATGCATAGCACATAATTGTGAAAATCATGCCTAGATCAGGTGTACCTTAGTCTCCAGACTTACATCATTGTTCTTCAGTACTTTGGAGAGGTCTCTGACAGCAGAATTTCCCAACACAATTCGTCTTTTGATTATCTGGCTGCTTGTACCAAAAATGTTGATTGTGGAGCCAAGCAAACTAAAGCTGTTTACAAGCTCAGTCTCTTCACTATCATGATGCTGCCAATCGGCCCAGTAGTAAGAATCTTTGTTTCCTCGACGTTGAGCTTCAATCCTTATTTAAGGCTACAGTCCTTAACCTTCTGCAGCAAGTGCTTCAGGTCCTCCTCAGCTTCAGGAAAGAAGGTTGTGTCATCTTTATAATGCAGGTTGTTGATGAGTCTTCCTCCAATCCTGATGCCACATTCCTCCTCATAGACCCTAGCACCCGGATAATCTGTATCATATCATATCATAATAAAATTTTTCCAAATAATAGACATATGGGGGGGAAAGGAATGTAGCTGGGAGGAAATTAAGAATTACCTACACAAAGGAGAACCAATAAAACTCTCATTCCTCAGAAGAGCCAAAGCAGGCAAGAAGGCAATGAGATGTGATTCTAACACTTGGAAAAAAATCTCCAACAAAGAATTCTATACATGGTAATATTGCCCCTTAAATATGATGGTGAAATTAGGACATTTCTAGATAAATAGAAACAAGGAAATTTGTGAAAAATAGACCAACCTTATAAGAAATACTAAAAGGAGTCAAGTAGACAGAGTCAACAATGACAGACGGCGATTCTACATTAATCTATATGACAGCATTATTCAAAAACTGTCCAGCCATTGTTGTTGTTGTTGTTGTTGTTGTTGTTGTTGTTGTTATGTGCCGTCGAGTCGCTTGTGACTCATAGCGACCCTATGTACAACAGTCCTAAACCGTGCTCTATCCTGTGCCAATCTCATTGCCTCTGACAAACCCATCCCAAGTACCCCAGCCACTGAATCAATCCACCTCATAGAGGGTCTTCCCCTCCTGCGCTGTCCCTCCACTCTACCCAGCATGATGTCCCTCTCCAAAGACCTGTCTCTCCTTACAACATGTCCAAAGTATGTCAGACGAAGCCCCAGAATCCTTGCCTCCAAGGAGCAGCCTGGTTTAATCCTCTCTACGATGAATCTGTTTGTTTTCTTGGCAGTCCATGGTACATTCAATACTTTTCTCCAGCATCACAGCTCAAAGGCGTCAATTCTCCTTCTGTCCTCCCTAGTCACTGTCCAACTCGGATTCATAACAAGTGATTGCAAAAACCATGGCCTGTATCAGGGGGACCTTAGTCTCCAGAGAGACACTGTTGCTCTTCAGTATTTTGGAGAGGTCCCTAACCGCAGACTTTCCCATCGCAATACGTTTTTTGATTTCCTGGCTACTGGTGCCAAGAGTGTTGACCGTGGAGCCGAGCAAACTGAAGCTGTGAACAATCTCAATCTCTTCGCATCCATCCTGATGCTACCTATTGGTTCAGTGGTGAGAATTTTTGTCTTCTTAACATTGAGCCTCAGTCCATATTGAAGGCTGCAGTCCTTGACCCTCTGTAGTAAGTGCATGAGGTCCTCCTCAGTTCCAGTGAGCAAGGTTGTGTCATCTGCATAACGCAGATTGTTGATAGATCGTCCACCAATCCTAATGCCACGCCTCTCCTCATAGAGCCCCGCCTCTCGGATAATCTGCTCTGCATACAGGTTGAAAAGGTATGGAGACAGGACACATCCCTGACGTACACCCTTCCCAATTTTGAACCATGCAGTGTTGCCCTGCTCTGTTCTGACGACTGCCTCTTGGTCCAAGTATAGGTTTCGCATTAGCACGATTAAATGTTCTAGGATTCCCATTCTTCTCAGAGTCAGCCACAGTTTGTTATGATCCACGCAGTCAAATGCCTTTGCATAATCAATGAAAACACAGATAGACATTCTTCTGGTATTCTCTGCTTTCAGCTAAGATCCATCTAACATCAGCTACAATATCCCTAGTACCACGACCCCTTCTAAACCCAGCATAGAAATATACAAAATAAACTTAAGAGACTAAAAATACACAAAGATCTCAGTCCATAAATTAGGAAAACTATAAGGGGCGCTCTGGTGGCCTAGTGGCAGAAAGCTGTACTGCAATCTCGAAGGCATATGTTCAGAATCCACCAATTGTTCCGTGGCAGAAGGATGGGCAATCTCCTCCTGTGTGATCAACTGCCTCTGAAAACCCACAGGAGGGTCAGCTATCAGTTAGTTCTGACTCGATGGTACACAACAATAACAGGCAAAAAGAAGGAATAAATAGTGCACTTACAGAACTTCCAAGTGAGAAGAAATCAAATTTTGTAAATAAAATTGTGAAAAAGAAAAAAGAAAAAAAAAACCCAAACAGAATATGTGACCCATAAGAGTGAACTGCATTCTCTTACTGCTTTTTTGCTGATGGTGAGATTCTCAAAATCTGCCACTGAATCTGCTCAGTTTAGTGGCAAGACTAGCCAATCCCCTTGTGGATAGGCAAACCCCCTCTATTCACATATCCCACCCATCCACATAGCAAAGTCACAGTTAATGGCTAGGAAAGCCATTTTGAACAATTAACCCTTCACATCACAGACATGTTATTATTTTAATAGGTGCAGTCAAGTCCAGTACAATTTAAGGTGACCCTATGAAGAGCAGACCTGAACCCTGTTTTAATCCTGTGCCATCCCCATCATCTCTGACACACTTGAGCCCATTACTTTAGCCACTATGTCAATCCATCTCATTGAGAGTCTTCTTTTCTCTCCCTCACCCTCCACCTTTTAAAGCATTATTACCTTTCCAAGGCATAGCCTTTCCTGACAACATGTTCAAAGTATTGTTGGACATATAGACTCCATATAGATAACATACACTACAAAATATATGTTGTAGAAGAGTACTGAATATCCCATGGACTGTCAAAAGAACAGATAGGCCTTGGGGAAAGTGTAGCCATAGGGCTCCTTGGAAGTTTCATCTCACAGGTATTGGGTAGGTTTGGACATGTTGTCAGGGCCATTCCTTAAAAGGAACATCATACTTGGAAAGGTAGAAGGTCACTGAAAGAGCGAAAGACCTCAACAAGATGTATTGACACAGACTGCAGCAATGGGCTGATGGATGTCAAAGATGAGGATGATCTGGGATAGGAAAAGGTTCAGATCTATTGTTCGTATGGATGCTCTGAGTCATACTTCACTCAACAGCATTTAACAACAACAGCTGGATTATGTTATTTAAGCAGTGGCACCATTAGAATTGGCATTACCCTTTGTGATAATTCAGGGTGTCTTCCCATGCCAATGGATCTCCTCCTGTGCCAGATCATATTGAGTTTACTATGATTCATCATGACTCTACAAACAATGTTTCTGAGCCTTTCCCTATAGTGTGCCATCATCACAATTTTTGTCATGCTCAGATCCATGGCTATAGTCACTGTTAACCCATCTCAGAGAAGGTCTACTTCTCTTACATCTTTTTAATAGTCTCTGTGTTCAGCCAAGATCCATCTGACATCAGGGCTAGTGAACACAATGGGTTCTTTCCACAGTCACATACCAGTAAGACAAACTGATTGCAATATCCAAAGCACATTCTCCCAAAACTGCCTCCTCATTTCAAGATGGTTATTGCCTTTTATACTTGGGTTAGGTATTAATCTACTTAACAATTACTATCTCTAATTCAAAGTTACAGTGAATAGTTTGCATACTGTTTCTAGGAAACAGGCAGCTTAAGGTACAATTTACATATGGCTGAGAAAAATACAGTTTCAAAAGATATATGCAAGTTCAGGAAAGATACATTTCCCTTCCTGGTAAACAGACAACTTAAGGTACTCTGCATGACTATAAAGAAGTAAAAACAGGGTGGGGGGTGGGGGGGGGGACAAATGTTAATGAGACAATTCAACCAGTTTGGCAGGTTGGAAACCAGGGATGTCAGTTTCTAGAGCTATATCATGAGTTTGAATAATCCTGAACTTATTAATACCACCCTATCATCAGATAGAAGAACCAAAGACTTTGAGTTATGGTACTGGAGAATGGAAGGTTTTGGATAGAAACCAAGAACCACACCTGGAGGGTGGTGGTGGTGGGATAAACATTTCTCAAAGTTTATTGCATGCCAGGCTACTCAACAATGGGAGTAGTGCTAAGGATTGTGTTTGGGAGAGTTTATATGGGGTTTTAACAAGTATGTTACTTCTCTATTGATTAGTACAGCTAGGGAGTCATAAGATGAGTTGGTATTGCAGTGGCTTATTGGTGCATTAAGTTTCTGGGACTTCCTGGTTTTAGGAAAAGTCCTGATACGGGAATTTCTGAGTTCTAGTTTGGGAAAAGTCCTGACATAGTTTTTTCTGAGTTGAGCTTCAACCTTCCTTTTTCTTCATAGCCTAACAGAGAATAATATTGAACAAACTATGGACTGCTAAGAGAACTAACAGTCTAACCTGGAGAGAGTGAAACCAACTTGCTCTCTAAAGGCAAGGATTTTTGAAGCTCCATCTCACATTCTTTAGGTATGTTGCCAGAAGGGATGAGTCCTTGGAGAGGGACATCATGCCTGGAAGGGTGGAGGGACAGTACAAGAAAGAAAGACCCTGGATGAGATTAATTGACTCAGTAGCTGGGGTTATGGGGGTAGTGTTGGAGACAATGAAATTAGCTCAAGATAGAGCAGAATTCAAAGCTGTTGTATAGTCACAGCTTATACAGCTGTTGTATGAGTCACAAGCAGTTCAATGGCACATAACAAAAACAACAGCAGCAACAGCTATGATATTTCTGGTGCCATTGTCTCTTCTGAATCCAGCCTGAATTTTTGGCAGTTCCCTGCCAATGTACTGTTCCAATAATTTTTGAATAATTTTCAGCAAGATTTTACTTGCATGTAATATTAATGATTTGTTTGTTTTATACTGTAGAGTCATTATTAATTATAATATTAAATAATTTCCACATTATTTTGGATCACCTTTTTCTGGACTAGAAATAAATATGGATTTCTTTTAGTCAATTGGATACATTGCTGTCTTCTAAATTTCTTGGCACAGATTGGTGAGCATGTCCAAGGCTTCATCTCTTTGTTGAAACATGTCAGCTGAGATTCCACCACTTCCTGGGGTCTTATTTTTTGCCAATACCTTCAGTGTATCTTGAACATCTTCCTTCATTACCATTAGTTCTTGATCATATGCTGCTTCCTAAAATGGTTCCATGTCAGGCAATTATTTTTGGTATAGAATCTCTGTATATTCCTTCTATCTTCTTTTAATGTTTCCCAGATCAGTCAAGATTTCCCCACAGCATCTCTTAGTATTGCAACTTGAGGCTAGAATATGTTCTTCAGTTCTTTCAGCTTCAGAAATGAGAATCCTAAAGGAGGAGATGTTGATGCAACAGAGATAAATAGAAGGTCTCAAAGGGTAAATCAAGAAGACAAAGCAAAGTATGTGCAAAGAACTGGAGCTAGAAAATAAAATGGGAAGAATTCATTCTGCATTTCTTAGCAACATGGCCAACTAACTGGAAGAGATTCATATTTGTTCCCATCGCAAAGAAAAAAGTGATCCACAAACTGTGGAAATTATTTAACAATATCATATATAAGTAAAATATTGTTGAAGATTACTGAAAAATGGCTACAACACTATACTGACAGAGAAGTGCCAGAAGTTTAAGTGGGTTTTAGATGAGGCCATGGCACCAGGGATATCATTGCTGATGTCAGATGGATCTTAGTTGAAAACAGAGGATACCAAAAGAAAGTCTATTTGTGTTTTATTGCCTGACTATACAAAGGCATCTAACTGGGGAAATCATAACAAATTATGTCTAAATTGAGAAGAATGAGAATCCTAGAACACTTAATTGTGCTCATTCAAAATCTGTATCTAGACCAAGAAGCTATTGTCCAAACAGACAAGGGAACACTACTACATGGTTTAAAATCAAAGAAAGTGTGCATCTTTTCTCCATATCTATTCAATCTGTATGCTGAGTAAATCATTGTAGAGCTGGACGACTATGTGACATCAGGATCAGAGGAAGATTCAATAACAACCTTGCTAATTTTAAGTGAAAAAGACTTGGAACACTTGCTCTAAAAAATCAAAGACTATAGTCTTCACTATGGATTACATCTCAACATCAAGAAGACAAAAATCCTCACCCACCTGGCTGATAGGCAACATCATGTTAGGAAGAGAGAAGACTGAAGTAAACAATTTCATCTTACTTGGTTCCATAATCAACATCTTAGTACCAGCAACAAAAAAAAATCAAAATACATGTTGCCCTGGAAAAATTAGCTGTTAAGGACCTCTCTAAAATGTTAAAGAGCAATAGTGTCAGTTTAAAGACTAAGGTGCACCTGATTCAGGCCATGGTCTTTTCAATTACTTGCTATGCATCTGAGAGCTGGACAATGAATAAAGATTACAAAAGGCAAAATGATTGAAATATCCCAGTCACAAAAGGACAAATATTACATGATGCCACTGTTGTAGAATGGGACTGTCCTTGGGGTTGGGGAGAGACTGAGTAAGATGGGTT
>NW_006400028.1:777055-778910 GCF_000299155.1 Elephantulus edwardii
GCCCTATCCTGTGCCAATCTCACTGTCTCTGACACACCTACCCCATTACCTCAGTTACTGAATCAATCCACCTCATAGAGGGTCTTCCTCTCCTGTGCTGTCCCTCTACCCTCCCAAGCATGACATCCCTCTCCAAGGACTGGTTCCTCCTTGTAACATGTCCAAACGATATCAGACAAAGCTTCAGAATCCTTGCCTCCAAGGAGCAGCCTGGTCTCACCCTCATAAAAGACCAAATAACAAAATTATGCCTTGGGAAAGAACAACCAGGGTGCTCCTAAGAGATAAGAATGGTGAAACTTCATCTCACATACTTTGAGCATGTTGTCAAGACGGGGCCAGACCTTGGAAAGGGGCATCATGCTTGGAGAGATGTAGAGTTAGCAAAATAGAGGAAGACTCTCAAAATGATGAATTGTCACTAACTGTAACAATGAACTCAAGTATCAGAGATGAAGAAGCACAAGATATAGCAAAATTCAGAGCCATTGATCATAGAGTCGCTATAAGTTGTACTCAATGGAATCTAGCAAAAGTAGTGTTTGATATCAATTTTAGAATAATGTGATAAGCATAGTTAGAAATTGCTTAAATGTACTACTTTAATTTTAATTGAAACTAATGATTTCTTCCTTTAGAGTTCCTAGAGGAAAAAAACGCTCCTTTTTGCCTTCCTCTAGTCCTCACTTCATACATACATAAGCTGACCCTCACTAAATGCAATCACAGCTGCTGCAGACACATTTCCTGCTTCTCAGTATAGAAACACTCTGTAACCCCTTTATCTCTCTCTCCCTGTGGCTTTTTAGTCCGTGTACCTCCAGAGAGCCAGACACTTCAATTTGTTTAATGCCGTGTGATCTACTGCATCCATATACATTTTATGGTCTGAATTCCAATTATTATGGACATTGTGACATGAATCAGCCTTCCTGAAGAAGGGGGGGAAATAATCACAGATTTACAATTAGTTATTTAACTATCAAGTTCTCTTAGTTCACAAAGGCTGGAATATGTTCTGTTTGTTCTGTTGCTTTTGTTTTTAGATACTATCGATTCTGTTCCAGCTCATACTGACCTTACATACAACAAAACAAAGCAAAATGCTTCCTGGACCTGCGGCTCTGCTCACCATTGCTGCCATGTTTGAGCTCACCAGTGCTGTCACCGTGTAAACCCGTCTTGCTGATGGTCTTCCTCTTTTTCACTTCCTCTTTCTTCTTTTTTTTTACCAAGCATGATGTCCTTTTCTAGGGTTTTTTGGTTTCCTTTTGTTCTTTTATCTTTTTTGCTCTCTTTGTCATTTGCTTTCGTTCCTGCTGTTCCCACAGGCTTTGAATGTGGACTCAAATAAAATTAACTACTTGGTGATTTCCCTCTTTTCTGTTTGTCATGATGTTGCTTAATAGACCAGGTGTAAGGATTTTTTTCTTTCTTCACATTGTGGTATAAGCCACTCCAAAGGCTGTAGTCTTTCATCTTCATCAGTAAGTGTTTCCGATTCTCTTTACTTTCCAGTAATGGATAATTCTCTCCTAAAATATGAACCAAAAATAATCTAATAATGTTCATAGTATTTTCTATAGCAAATTCCATTTAAGGATGTTTACTCTCAGAAAAATGGTTAAAGATGTGCACAAAGGGGATATAACATTATTTATAGAGGATAACTGGAGTCAGAAAATCAAAAGGGCTGAACTCGCTCAGCATATCTTAAGCTCAAGGAACTGAAGAACAAATTCAAACCTCAAGTTGCTATAATCAAGGATGCTTTCGGTAGAATGTTAAATGATCCAGGAAGTATTAAAAGAAGATGGAAGGAATATACTGAGTCACTGCATCGAAAGGAATTGGA
>NW_006400028.1:780550-783370 GCF_000299155.1 Elephantulus edwardii
ATGGGAGTGTCAGAGACAGTGCGATTGGCACAGGACAGAGCGGAGTTTAGGGCTGTTGTACATAGGGTCGCTATGAGTCGCAAGAGACTCGATGGCACATAACAACAACAAAACAACATAGAGGATAAGGGACTCACTAGGGAACTTGGGTGTAATCTCTTCAAAGCAAATTTGAGAAGCTGACCACAGAGCATCAGCAGGCTTGAGACGTTTGCAACAGAGAAAATGTGGTCTCTCTGGCTGACCCTGCACTCAAAGGAATTGAAGAGCATAATGCTCTAAAAGGTCTTAGAAATGGGCCAGACACTGGGCCAACCTCTTCCCTTTTTCATCTTGGATCCTGTCGCAAGAGAAAGTCCTTCATTTATTCTGGTTTCTAGTGGTTTACTGTCAAGGAGTTGCACTGCAAACCCAAAGGCATGCAGTTCAAATCTGCGACCTGTTCTGAGGGAGAAAGATGGGCAATACCCGGCCATGTGATTTACTGCCTCTAAAACCCTGCTGGAGAATCAGCTATGAGTTGGTTCTGGTTCCAACTCGATAATACATAATAGCAGCAATGTGTCTATCTACCTGGGAAAGTACTTGTTTCAAAGGCATTCCAAGGCCTAGAAGGATGTGTGGTTCAACAAGGTCTCCACATTCACACTGTGAGTTACCATTCAACTCCCTTTCTCTACTCCCTAGGGAGTCAGAGCATCATTTCCTAAATTTTCCCTCTTCCTCCTTGGCAGCAACCACCTCTCCCCTCTCCAAATTATATGTAAATGAACATAGTCTTTTCAACAACCTCTGTATAGAAATGAGTCAGTTCAGTGTATCAGTTTATGTATTGACCTGAGTCTTTTGGCTGAAAAGAGGAAAAGAAAAAGGAAAGGAAGTGGGGTGGTAATGATAGAAGGAATGAATGGCAAGTACAGAAGGATATTCTTGAAGTTCTCTTGTTCTACCTTTCTCCTCTTCTTTCTCTGTGTTGGCTTCATACTTGGGTTAACTCTTCTCCCTCAAGTAATAGTAAAGATGGTCACTGGTAGCTCTAAATTTAGATCATCTTCTCCGCTAATGAGTCCATCAGATCTAGAATAGTGATAAGAGGGAGGAGGAACAGGTCTAACTTTCTTGCTAGTTTCAGCAAATGTCCTAGGGAAGACCCTGACCAACCTGGTGGGAGTCATGCCTAGCCTTAAACCAATCATCTAGCTAAGGGACCATGGTCATAGATCCTTCTATAGAGTAAGCTCAGCCTTATTTGAACTTCTCAGGCTGAGAATCAAAGGAAAGTCATTTTATAAAGAGACATTGAGTAAGGAGAAAAGCTGATTCTTGATGTTTGATTTATCTGATCTCTGTCAATCCCTATACAGAGAGTCAAGTGTCCCCATTCCCCCTACATTTGATGTGGAGTCAGCTTCCACAGATTTTGTTTGCCAAGCATGCCAAGGTTCTAACCAGTAATCAATCTCCTTCATGTAGCTACTGACATTAAATTTGTTTCTATTCTTGTTGGCATTACAACAGAACATTTGGTTATGGTGCCTATAATTTACCCATAAATTCGGTTTTACTCTAAGGAAACACCACAACCCCTGTCTCCTTTAAACCACAGAGAGCCACTGAGTGAGCAAATATGGAAACTGAAGGTCCTGCAGCCATGGCTGGCATGTGTGGTTGTGCCCTGTGAGCCCTCCACAAGGGCATCTTGCTGAGAGGGCCATGGTGGGCTTGCCAAGCCACGAGTCCTGCTTCAGGTCTGCATCTTCCCAGAAGATGTTGTTGTTGTTGTGTGCTGTCGAGTCGCTTGCGACTCATAGTGACCCTATGTTGCCTTTTAATAACTCATACTTATCTCCTCTGGGCTAACATACTTCCTGCATGAAGCACAGCTACAAATAAGGAGCCATGCTCCCCGCTATACTCCAGCATTGCTAAACATTTGGGATGATACCCTGTGAGTTGATATGAGAGGCTCTGAGGAGCAGAAACATCCTTGTGTGTATCCTTGTCTCTTTTCTACCCTCTCCACTGTTTTTAGCTGCTTGAGTATGAACTGACCTGAAAGAAACATGAAGCAGGATCTGAATGTTCATTCTTGTCCATCATTAATCCCCAACCAAACTTTGTGGTTTCAGCTAGGCTCATTAAGGAACTATCAAGGCTCCTATTCAAACATGAAAAACAAGGAAGTAAAGTTTTCTAATGGAAAGTCATTGATTGGATGCATTGACCCTTTTGTTCATGCTTGAGTGGCCTCAAAACCTCTGTACTGTTAGTTGCTATTGAATATGATTCCAGTTCATATCAACTCCATGAACTATAGAAACATAATGACTTCCTTGGTTGTAATATTAATGGAAGCCAATTGCAGACTTTTTCTTTTGTGGTATCAATCTTTAGGTTAGTTGCTGGTTTTGTGTGCTGTTTAGTCAAGACCCTCTAGTGGATTTTCAGAGGCAATAAATCGCACAGGAGGAGACTAATCATCCTTCTCTTGTGGAGCAGCTGGTGGATTCGAATGACGTGACTTTGGATTCCAGCTTCTTACCACCAGACCACCAGAGTGGTAGAGAACAAACTGTTTATGCCACTGACGATCCTTGGAGACAGGAAGGAGCAGTCTGGATACCTGTGTTATCATGTTGTTAACTAACACTTATGCTTTCATTACACTTCCAAGTGATTGACACTTAATATTTTTTTTTTGGAGGCAAAGGTAGTTGTTTTTTTTTCTATATTTTATTAATTTTCATAAACATTTACAGAGATTTTGGGTTTCCATTCATTCATTGTTGCACTATTCTCTCTACCCTCCTCCCAGTTTGT
>NW_006400028.1:785100-796230 GCF_000299155.1 Elephantulus edwardii
GGCAGTGTAGTAGGATTTGAAATCAGGGAGTGAGATACCTCCTACCATTCTTCTATTCTTAAGGAGTGCTTTGCTTATTCGGGGCTTTTTTCCATATGGATTGACACTTATTAAAACCAGTTGTCATAGAGTCAACTCTGACTCAGGTGACTCCATGTGTGTCAGTGTAGGACTGTGCTCCACAGGGTTTTCAAAGGCTGTAATCTTCTAAATAGTCTGTAGAATCCAGCTTCTGCAGATGACTTCCAACCTCTGTTGGCCTAGTGGATAGAAAGTGAGGCTACCAAGCCAAAGGTGGGTGATTTTAATCTTCAGCCCTCAGGTCTTGTTTTAATTGTTTTTGGACAAACATTTTTCTAGGTTGTATAGCCCTGGTCTGTCCATTTGCTGTACAGAGGTAACTCGTGGTTGTGGCTTTGATGCTAAAACACTGTCGTGTCAAATGTGATAATGGTTACCAATGGCGAACAGTGTTTGGTAGAGCTCTCCGATTAAAATAAGCTTGGAAGCAGGAGTGACATCCACTTCCAAAATAGCTTGCCTCCGGAAACCCTATGAACTTGGAGAAATGATACTCAGGTCTTTCATTCATAGGGTTGCTATGAATCATCTATGACTCGACGGCACGTAACAACAACAACAACAATCTTTTAAAAGGGAATTGCCAGGCTTCTCTTTCAAAATGCCTCTGAGTGGACCCCAACCTCCAACTTCTGGGTTAGTAATTAGTGCTTGGCCATTTGCATCATTCAAACACCCCTTACACATGTTATCTCATTACCTCATCTAATTTTCACAGCACATTTTGATACCCCCGTTTGTGGCTATTGTTTTGAGAGAAACATGGGCAATCTCCTCCTATGCAATTATAGACTCTAAAAACCCACAGGAGGGGCAGCTAGCAGTTGATTCAGTAAGCAGTGTTGTTGTTGTTGTTAGGTGTTGACAAGTTAAATACGACTCATAGTGACTAGAGGAACAACAGCTCTGAACCCTGTCCTATCCTGTGCCAGCCTCACACCTCCTGACGCCTTACAGCCCATTGTGGCAATCACTGTGTCAATCCACCTGGTCAAGGCTCTTCCTCTCCTTCACTGACCCTCTACCTTTCAAAGCATCATGTCTCTCTTTAAGGAATAGTCCCTTCTAGCAACATGCTCAAAGTATGTGAGGCAAAGCCTCATCATCCTTGCCTCCAAAGAGCACCCTGGCTACACCCTCTCCAAGATGTATTTGTTTGTTCTTTTGGCTGTCCATGGACATACCGGCAATGTCATGATAGATGGAGAAAAGACTGGAACTGTCAAAAATTTCATCTTATTTGGATCCACAATTCACATGCTTGGTACCTGCAATCAGGAAATCAGGAGACATCCTGTACTCAGAATATATGCAGTTAGGGACCTCTCCAAGTTATTGAGGAGTAAGGAAGTCTTTTAAGGACTAAGGTGAGTCTGCATGTGGTGTTGAAGAAGCACACTGAACATTCCATGGACGGCCAAAAGAACAAAAGAGTAATGAGCAGTATTTATTATTTATTCCACCTTTGCTTTTACTGCTTCATCATGCTGCTTCTTTCAAACTCTTTTTTCCCCTGAAATATCCCCTTCTTAAAACAGAACTCAACAACAACAGCAACAAAATCCTGAGGTTACCACTGAGATTATGGCTCTTAGAAACCCCTCAAGCCTAGAACTGAGTCCATGTCCAGGGATCAATTTTCAATTTAACAATAGACCTATAAAGTGAATAGCACCCATGAGGAACTCTGCACCCAGAGTAATCCACCAAAAGGGTTGTATTTTCCCCAAAAACAAATCTCAGAAGGCAAGAAGGGGAGGGAAAGGAGGACAAATGGAAATGGGACTCCAGGGAGGAAATGGGAAGCATGCTGTTACAGACAGGAGATTGCAAGCAATGTCAAGAAACAAAACACACAGATTGCTGAAAGCAAAGCTAATTTATTTTGTAAACTTCCACCTAAAACCAAAACAGATGTTAAACAACTTTCCCACAATTTTATAACTGTCAGCTAATGGAGGGACATCTTACAGTCTGTCATTCTTGAGTCCCTCATCTGATAGGGAGAGTTCTATTAGAGATCACCAGCTACACACACTAAGCAAGATGTGTCTCTTATGTAGCATCCAGATAACAGGACAAGAATGGGTGAAGAATAAGAATGGGTGAAGTGACCTTCTACCACTAAATGGAGAAGGTTCTGCTCTCTGGTTCCAAAGGCAAAAATGAAAAGGAGCCCCACTGCAGGACTTCACTCATTTTCAGGGCTTGAGAAGCCTCTCACACGCACTGAGCCTCCAGTCTAGGCATGGATTTCTTAGACATTAGGGTTAAAAGACAAGGTTCATTTATTCTAAAGTTCTCTGGCTCCTCAGGATTGTTTCTACTGTGACATATTAGGGTCTACAGATATTCTTGTTTTTCTAGCTCAAAGCAAAATCTTAATGTCCTTGGAGGGAGGTCCATGCCCTTTGGCCTGAACTCTCTCTTTTCCCATTTGGTAGCCCCCTTGGCCCCAGAACAGCCCACAGAGCTATTTCATGCCTGGGTATAGTGAACCCCCACAAGAAGTATGAGCTCCAGTGCAACAGTGTCAACAGGGATTCGTAATCCATTATCCCTCTGTCCATCATTCTGAGCTTCATTCTCAGGTAGAATCCTAAACATATTCTTCTGTATTTTTTTTTTCAAAGAAAGGAAAGCTTTCTCAGAGGCTTTCTCTAGATACCTTGTTATTCCCATTAATGGCAAGTGATGACCATATTGAGTTTAGACATTATTGTTGTTGTTGTTGTTATGTGCTATCAAGTCATCTATAACTCATAGCAACCCTGTGTATAACAGCCCTAAACCCTGCTCTATCCTGTGCCAATCTTATTGTCTCCAATACACCTATCCCCATTACCACAGTCACTGAATCAATCCATTTCATTGAGGGTCTTCTTTCTTGCACTGTCCCTCCATCCTCCCAAGCATGACTTTCCTCTTCAAGGACTGGTCATCCTTGCAGCATGCCCAAAGTATGTCAGACAAAACTTCAGAATCCTTGCCTCCAAGGAGCAGCCTGACCTCACCCTCTCCAGGATGAACTGGCTTGTTCTACTAGCAGTCCATGGTATATTCAATACTCTTCTCCTGCACTACAGCTCAAACGCGTTGATTCTCCTTCTATCATTCCTACCTAGGGACCAAAAAATGCAGGAAAGAAGGGAGAACTACTCTGATGACTATAACCTTCCAATTTTGCATATATGGCTCATCAGGACAGTGGCTGGTAGGATAACACAACACTGACCCCATAGAGTCCTAAATAATTTCAGACAATCCAATCTATTTTAATCTCAGGTCTTGGCAGTGGGGCATCTTTTCCTCTGTTCTTGAAGTGTCCCTGCTCTTGACCTCATCCAGAACAAGATCATTTGGTAATCTTGGAATATTGTCGTGTGCCAAACTATTGGAATCAATTCATAGCTGTCCCTCCTTAATTCACACAGGAAGAGATTATTCATGTTTTTCTCATGGAGCAGCTGGTGAATTAAAATTTCCTGCCTTTAGGTTGGAAGCACAACTCCTTATCTACTAGGCCACCAGAAGTCATTTAGCAACCTTGGAGTAGTTTTCTATATAGACCTTTATAGCAGAAACCCCATAATATTTTAAGTTTTGCAGTGGGGTTTGGTGTGTAGGAATTTGTGAGGCTGGCTCAGGGCAGGGCAGGGTTTAGAGCTGCTGTACATAGGGTCACTATGGGTCACAGCTGGCTTGATGGCACATAACAACAACAACAATTGGTAAAGAGGCCAACATCACTTCAAAGTCTGTGGTAATCCATGTCTCATTTTTGCAGAATGTATATATATACACAGACACACATGAAGGAACTATCTTGTACTGTATGATAAGAAGTTCATATCTGCTACTCCAAAGTCCTACTGAAAAATAATATAAAATGTAAGCAAACAAAATAATCTTCATCCCTCCTATAAATTGATGCAGAAAAGGCCTTTGACAAAAATCCACTCTTTCCTAATTAAAACACTCAACAAAATAGAATTAGAGTGGAATTTCCTCAACATAGCAAAAAGTATATACGCAAACCCGAGAGCCAACATTGTTCTCAATTGAGAGGGATTAAAGGCATTCCCTTTGAGAACAGGAACTAGGCAGGGACACCCACTATCACATCTCCTGTTCAATATTGTATTGGAAGTCTTAGCAATAGCAATAAGATAAGAGAAGGAAATGAGAAGTATCCAAATTGGCAAAGAGAAGGTATATGCAGATGATATGACAGTATACTTAGAAAACCCTTAAAACTCAGCAAGAAAACTACTGAACATAGTTGACCAATTCAGCAAAGTGGCAGGATACAACATCAACATACAAAAATCAATTGGATTTCTGTATGGTGACAAAGAGAATACATAATTGGAGCTAAGAAAAACAATACCCTTCACAATAGCTAATCACAAGATTAAACACTTGGGAGTAAACCTAACCAGAAACACAAATGATCTATTCACAGAAAATTACAAAACATTACTACAAGAAACAAAAAGAGACCCAGAGAAATGGAAGAATATACCTTGTTCATGGATAGGAAGACTCAATATTGTGAAAATTACAATACTACCAAAGGCAGTTTACTCATTCAATGCAATCTCAATACAAATACCAATCCCATTCTTCAACAAGATGGAAAAGGTAATCTCCAATTTCATTTTAAATGGAAAGAGGCCCCAGATAAGCAAAGCACTCCTTAAAAAGAGAAACAAGGTAGGAGGCATCTTCCTCCCTGATTTCAACTCCTACTACACTACCATGCTGGTCAAGACAGCATGGTACTGTATACAAAGACAGATACATAGGCCAATGGAATATAATTGAGAACCCAGAAATCAGCCCCCCTACCTGTGGTCAACTGACTTTTGAAAAGGAGATGAAATCAGTTAAGTGGGGAAACTACAGCCTTTTAAACAAATGGTACTGGCAAATTGGAAAACTATCTGTAGAAAACTCAAGCAAGATCCACACTTCACTCCATACACAAAACCCAACTCAAAGTGGATCAAGGACCTAGGACTAAAACCACGGATTATAAACTTCATTAGAGAAAAGCTTGGAAGAATTCTAGAAGACCTAATCCTCAGCATTAACAGTCTTCCAAGCATCCTGAAAAACCAATAACCAGGAGAAGATAAAATAGATTAATGGTAATTTCTAAGAACAAAATCCCTATGCACATCTAAAACCTTCTCCAATAGGGTAAAAAGGGAGGCCACAGACTGGGGCAGGGGGTGGAGGGGAATGGTAATGACATGTCTGATAAGGGACTTATATATAGAATTTATAGAATACTTGAGCACCACAACAAGATAAAGGTAAACAACCAAATTGAAAAATGGCCACAGGATATGATCAGACATTTCACCAAAGAAGACATTCAGATGGCAAACAAACACATGAAGAAATGTTCAAAATCCCTAGCTCTAAGAGAGATGCAAATCAAAACAAAACAACTATGAGATATCATCTCACATCATTAAGATTAGCAAAATTTCACAGAACAGCAAACAACAAATGCTGGTGAGGTTGTGGAGAAATTGGAACCCTTATTCACTGTTGGTGGGAGTGTAAAACAGTGCAACCACTATGGAAGACAGTATGGCACTTTCTCAAAAAGTTGGAAATAGAAATACCATTTGACCCAGCAATTCCACTACTGGGAATATATCCTGAAGAAACCAGAACTGTCACCCAAGCAGACATATGCACACCCATGTTTATTACTGCTTTGTTCACAATGCAAAGAGTTGGAAACAATGAATGGATAGAGAAGCTGTGGTATAGTCACACAATGGAATACTATGCAGCATGGGAAAACAATGAACTCATGAAATATTATACAAAATGGGTGACCCTGGAGGACATTATGATGAGTGAAATATCTCAGTCACAAAGGATCAAATACTGCATAATGCCACTGTTGTAAAGTGGGACTGACATCGGGGTTGGGAGGAAACTAAGAAAAGAAGGGATAAATAATGTATACTGCATTGAAACAGATGAGGTCTAGAACAATTTGAAAGGAATATATGATTAGGTATTATTTGTATGACAAGAGTTCAGAATGAGAACTGCATGGTGGAGTGGTCTTGCGGGGAGGGAAATTGTATAATAATAAAAGAATTTTTTTTTTCTTTTCAAAGAGAAAAATCCACTGGAGGGACAGTTGGTAAGGGGGGAAATGTGAAACAATAAATGAATGGAAATCCAAAGTCTCTATAAACTTTCAATTAAAAAAAATCTAAACATTTAAAAAAAAAAGAAACAACAACAAAAAAAGTCTTCATCCCAAATCCCTATTCCCCTCAGGTAGTCGAAAGGAACAGGGCATCTATGCAAACTGATAAAACTCCATGGACAAGTAATATTGAAGAAGGAACAGTAGTTAGAAACTATGTGCTTGGTGATAGAGATAAAGCTGGAAATAGAATGACTGAATTTTGTATTTACAATGATTTATTCATTGCAAATACCATTTCTAAAAGACAACTTTGCATGTGGATCTCACCTGATGGGCTACATAGGAATCAGACTGACTACATTTGTGGAAGAAACTGTTGTAGAAGCTCAGTATCAGCAGTCAAAACCAGGCCAGTGGTAGACTGTGGGTCAGATCATCAATTACTCATCTGCAAGTTCAAAGAGAGGCCAAACAAAATTAAAATAAGTCCACAGGAACCAAGATATGGTCTTGAATCAATTCCGTGGAATTTCATGATCATCTTAAGAAAAGGCTTGAGGCATTGAACACCAAGAATCGAAGACCAGATGAGTTGTAGGATCATATCAAAGATATCATCCATGAAGAAAGCAAAAGGTTATTATAAAAACAGAGGAGAAAGAAAAAATTGAAATGGATGTTAGAAGAGACTCTAAAGATTGCAGTGGAACATCAAGAAGCCAAAACTAAAGGAAAACATGTCGAAGTTAAATAGCTGAATAGACGCTTTTAAAGGGCAGCTCGGGAGGACAAAGCAAAGTATTATAATGGAATGTGTCAAGAGCTAGAATTGGAGAATAAAAATGGAAGAACTTGCTCTGCATGTCTCAAGCTGAAAGATCTGAAAAACAAATTTAAGCTTGTGTTGCAAACTGAAAGATGCTATGGGAAATGTATAGAATGACCCAGAAAGCATCAAAAAAGATAGAGGGAATACACTGAGTCACTGTACCTAAAATAATTGATTGACACTGAAAAATTTCAGGAAGTACCATAGGAACAGGAAGCAATGGTAATGAAATAGGAAGTGGAAGCTACCTTGAAGCCATAGACAAAAAGTAAGGACTCAAGAATCAATGGGATACCAATTGACTTGTTTCAATTAATAGATGCAGCCTTGGATAAACTCACCAGTCTATGCCAGGAAATTTGAAGGACAGCTGTCTGGCCAACAGATTGGAAGGGGTCCATATTTTTGCCTATTCTCTAAAAGGGTGATCCAACTGAGTGTGGAAATTATCAAACAATACCATTGATATCACACATTAGCAAAATACTGCTGAGGATCATTCAAAAATAGCTGGAATAGTACATATGTAGGGAATTTCCAAGAGTTCAAGTGGGATTTAGAAGAGGCCGTGGCACCAGGGATATCATTGCTGATGTCAGATGGATCCTGGCTGAAAGTATGTAATACCAGAAGTATGTCTATTTGTGCTTTATTGACTATGCAATGGCTCAAGACAAGTTGTGGCTGACACTGAGAAGAATGGGAATCCCAGAGCACTCGATTGTGCTCATATGGAACCTATACCTGGACCAGGAGGCTGTTGTGAGTACAGAGCAGGGGAGCACTGCATGGTTTGGAATTGGGAAGGAAGCATACCGGGTTGTATTCTCCCTCTATACCTATTCAATCTGTATGTTAAACAAATTATCTGAAATGCTGGGTTCTAGGAGGAGGAGGGTGGTATCAGGATTGGAGGGAGAGTCGTCAATAACCTGCATCGTGCAGATGACACCACCTTGAATGCAATGAGGAGGGCTTGAAGCACTTGTGGAAGACCAAGAAATGCAGCCATCGGTATGGGTTGCATCTCAATGTTAGGAAAACAAAGATCCTTATCAGTGTCAAGATGGATGAAGATGATATTGAAACTGTGAACAGCTCCAACTTGCTTGGATCCACAATTAGCACCCTTGTTACCAGCAGACAGAAAACAAGGAGACACATTGCACTGAGAAAATTTGCATTTAGGGACCTTTTCTAATTATTGAGAAGTAATGATGTCAGTTCGAAGTCTGAGGTGCATCTGATTCAGACCATAGTCTTTCCAATTACTAGCTATGCATCCAAGACCTGGACAATGAATAAGAATGGCAGAAAAAGAATTGACACCTTTGCGCTGTGGTGTTGGAGAAGAGCACTGCACAACCTGTGGATGGTCAAGAGAACAAATAGATATGTCTTGGAGATGGTGGAACCAGAGTACTCTTTGGAGGCAACAGTGATGAGGCTTCACCTCACATATTTTGGACATGTTGCTAAGAGGTGCTATTCCATGGAGAAGGACATGATACTGGGAAGGGTGGAGGGTTAGTGAAAGAGTGGAAGACCCTCAACCAGTTGGATTGATACAGTTACTGCTGCAATGGGCTCTTGCGTATCAGGAAGTATGAGGAAGGTGCAGGATAGGACTGGGTTCAGATCATTTGTTTATAGGGTCGCTATGAGTCATGCTCGACTAGACGGCACCTAGCAATAACAATAGCATCATTCTTTATTAAATACCAGTACCAAATACACCCACTCCCTGTCAGGCAGTTCAAACTCTGAGAAAATCTACACACCTCTTTATTGTATCCAGTAGTTTTACTCACAACCACAATGGGGTTTTTATAGGACCCAGCTAATAATCAGTATCTGGATTCTAGTGGCCTATTATGTTGTTCTTGTTGTTGTTATTGCTAATGTGCTGTCAAGTCAGCTCTGACTCATGGCGACCTTATGTACAACTCTGCTCTATGCTGTGCTAATGTCATTGTGTCTAACACCCACCCTCATTACCACAGTCACTGAGTTAATCCATCTCATCCAGGGTCCTTCTCTCCTAAACTGTCCCTCCACCCTCCCAAGCATGATGTTCCTCTCCAAGGACAGTATGCCAATATCCCCCTCCTTGCAATATGCCTAAAGTATATCAGACAGAACTTCAAAATCTTTGGTTCCAAAGAGAAGCTTGTTTCATCCTCTCTAGGATGAACATGTTTATTCTTCTAGGAGTTCATGGTGTATTCAATATTCTTCTCTAGCACCACAACCCAAAGGTGTCGACTCTTTTTCTATCATCTTTAGTCATTGTCTAGCTCTCTGATGCATAGCAATTAATTGCAAAAACCATGGCCTGGATCAGGTTGTACCTTAGTCTCTAGACTGACATCATTGCTCTTCAGTACTCTGGAGAGGTCTTTGACAACAGATTTTCCCAGTGCAATTCGTCTTTTTATTTCCTAGCTTCTGGTACCAAGATTGTTGATTGTGGAGTCAAGCAAACTAAAACTGTTAACTATCTCAATCTCTTCACCATCCATACTGATGCTGCCAATTGGCCCAGTGGTGAGAATCTTTGTTTTCTTGATGTTGGGCTTCAATCCATATTGAAGGCTGCAGTCCTTGACCTTCTGCAGCAAGTGCTTCGGGTCCTCATCAGTTTCAGAAAGCAAGGTTGTGTCATCTGCATAATGCAGATTGTTGACGAGTCTTCCTCCAACACTGATGCCACATACCTCCTCATAAAGCCCAGCCTCCCAGATGATTTGCTAAGAATATAGGTTGAAGAGGTATGGAGATAGGATGCATTCTTGGCATATATTTTTCCTGATTTTGCAGTGTTTCCTTGCTCTGTTCTGATGGTTGCCTCTTGGTCCAAGTATAGGTTTTGCATAAGCACAATCAAGTGTTCTGGGATTCATATTTTTCTCTTAGAAGAATGGTGGCCTAGTAGTAAATAATTGCGCTGCCAACCCAAAGGCACATGGTTCAAATCTACTAGCCACTCTCCATATGAAAGATGAGCACCCTCTTCCTGTGTGATCTACGGCCTCTGAAAACCTACTGAAGGGTCAGGTATGAGTCCGTGCTGACTTGGTGGCACCTAACTACAGCAATGATCAGTAGTTCTTCAAAGACTTTGTGTAAATTCCTAATTTCAGACAATACAATCTATTTTAATCTTCTTTCACGAAATATAACCCTTGTTCATTTGATGAAGAAAGAAAGGTTACTCTAGTTTAGGGTTTCGGTCACTCTTGTAGGCTTTTAGAAATGGCAGGGATCAAAGCCTTCTAAATTTACCTCTGGGTCCTGGTAGAACAAATGCAGGAGAGGGCAGAGGGGAAGCATTAAGTATTTGACTCTATGTGACCCTCTTTCCACTTCACCCACCAAACCTGGGGTGGGAAGGTTCACTTTGTACCTATATGCTGCCTTTGGAGAATGTAAGGGTGGCTTACCCAGCAAGGAAGGTAAGCACAGACTTCCTTGTGCTCACTAATCTGTAGTAATCTGAAGGTAAGTAAACAAGCACAAGGAAATCTGTGCTTCCCTGGCTAACGAGGTACTCCATCCCTGCCAGGGATTGTAAATTTGAAAAAAAGCTTTGGTTCTGTAGGAACACTCGTGGGATTGGGAGAGAAGCACAAGTAAACCTGTGTTTGCTTTTGGGGTAATCTGAGCCTAGGAAAGTACCAGCTTTTTTAAAAGACTAGCTTGAAGATCAGATAACTAGGGGGGCAGAAGATCCAGGCTTCCAGCTAGGTTTCACTCCAAAACTGTGCTCACTTTTGCAAAAGTATGTGCTATTAATGCATGTCTACAGAGAAAACCCAAGACAGTCCATTGGACTCATAGAAAGCGCAAGAAATGGATGGACTGTTTTCAAAAGAACTCTAAACATTTTAAATCCAATAGAAAAATGGGCACAGGATATGAACAGGCACTTCACCGAAGACGACAATCAGATGGCTAACAAACACATGAAGAAATGCTCAAAATCCCTAGCCCTAAGAGAGATGCAAATTAAAACAACTATGAGATATCATTT
>NW_006400028.1:797225-810307 GCF_000299155.1 Elephantulus edwardii
GGACACACTGACAAAGAAGATTAATCAGAACTGGCTTTGACAAGCACTGTGGCATTTGGACAAGAACAAACTGGGAGGAGGGTAGAGAGAATGGTGCAACAATGAATGAATGGAAACCCAAAATCTCTGTAAATGTTTATGAAAATTAATAAAATATAATTATAGAAAAAAAATTAAAAAAACAACTCTAAACATTTTAGACAATATAATGAAAAAAACTACTTCTTATGGCTTGCCCAAATCAGCATAACTGCTTCTCTAGGCTTAGATTTTCTTTCTTTCTCTTTCTCTCTATGTGTCTTTCTGTCTCCAGAGAGAACCCAAAGGAAAAGGAACAAGTGCTGTCTAGTACTTGGGACACATATATTTCATTCAGCTTTGGAACTTTTGATTACTGTGCAATGTGTATGTATTAACTGTTGAGGATAAATAGGCAAAATTCCATGGAAATTCATAAACAAGGCAGGATTTTTCAGGGTAGTATTATCCGCACATTACAGCTGCACTGAGTTATTCTTTGCTGTCCTTGTTAGATGCTGTCAAGTTGACTATAACTCACTGCAACCCAATGAACAATAGATCTGAACACTGCCCTATCTTGTGCCGTCTTGACGATCCCCACCACGCTCAAGCCCATTGTTACAATCACAGTGTCAGTCCATCTTGTTGAGGGTCTTCTGTTTCTCTGAACCCCCACCTTAACAACCATGATGTCTTTTGCCAAGGCCCGACCCCTCCCGACAACAAATCCAAAGTATCTGGGACAAAGTTTCACCATCCTCGCCTCTAAAGAGTAACCTGGCTGCAGTTCTTCCAAGACAGACTTCTTTTTCTCCAACACAACAATTCAAAGACACTAATTCTTCCACCATCGTTTTTCACTGTCCAACTTTCAGATGTATAGAAAGCAATTGAAAATACCACAGCCTGCATCAGACTCACCTTGTACTCATTCTACAACAATGGTCTTACACAGGATTTGTCTTTGTAAGACTGACTTAGTTCACTTGACATAATGCTCTCCAATCCCTCCCAAATTAAGTAGTCATTTACAAAAATAATTGTTTCTGTGTGCTGCGTAGTATTCCCTTGTGTGAATGTACCATATTTTCTTAATCCATTCTATTGTGGTTGATGTCTGGGCAGTTTTCACATTAGGGTCACTGCATGGTTTAAAATCAGGAAAGATGTACATCCTGGTTATGTTCTTTCTCCATGCCTATTCAGTCTGCATGCTGAGCAAATCATTCAGGAAGCATCTATCTGATGAAAAATGTGGCATCAGAATTGAAGGAAGCCTCACTAACAATCTGCTTACTCAGATGACACACATCAAATTTTGTGACCCTATGATTAAGTGCCCCACCCACTCACCCCGCTCCTCCTCGCCTCTCTGCACCCCTCTCACCGCCTTGGAACCTTGTACTTGTTCTACAACAATGGTCTTACACAGTATTTGTCTTTATAAACACAAGTACAAGCTGTCCCTGAGTACAATGTTGACAAGCTGGGGACTTAGTGTACCTCATTAGAGAAGGTTTAATGTGCATATGTCTCTCTCTCTCTCATTTCTTAGTTGAGATATTAAATATCATAAAATCATGGCTTGGGCCAGAAAAGGTTCTCACAGTAAAGCATTGCACTTTTTTATTCATCACAGTATAAAAATGTATTTTCTGAAAAAGCTACACACAGATCTTAGGCTTCTCGTGCGCTTTAGGGAGATCTTATGTGACATAAGCAGACAAGCCTATGGCCACAGTGTGTTAACTTTGTGTGTTTCCCAAGAGATGAAAAAGTATTAAATGTATGTTATTAAGAGTCTTCTGTCAGTTGAAAGACAAACTGATGAAGAGCCTTCTGTAATAGAAATTTGCAATAACAACAGCAACAAATATATACATATATACAAACAACTAAGATTTTTATTACTAACAAAACAGCACAGATTATGGACAGGGAACACCAAGAAATTTTTCTGCAGGTCTTAAAATAAGAATGTGAATAAATAGAGAGCTTATAGAAAGTACTGGTGAGGAGCTCACACCCTGGGATCGCAGAGACCTGCTGGTTTTATAAACTACTCTTTGTAAAAGCAGAGGTTTTTATATGCATCCAAAAGGGAGGAAAGAATTAGGATGACAGAAGAAGAATCAATTGATTTGTGGTGCCAGAAAAGAGTGCTGAATAGCCCATGGACTGCCAAAAGAACAAACAGATCTGTCTTGAAGAAAATGCAACCTGGGTGCTCCTTGGAGGGAAAGATGGTGAAGCTTCATCTCAACATACTTTGAGCATGTTGTTAGGAGGGTCCATTTCTGGAAAGGAGCACACACCATGCTTAGAAAGGTGTATGTCCAGCAAAGGACAGGAAGACCCTTAATGAGGTGGGTTGACAAAGTGACTGTAAGAACAAGCTCAAGTACATCAGAGATAATGAGGACGGCAGGGTTCTGATCTGTTGTAAATAGGGTCACTAAAAGGCTTAGTCAACTTGATGGCACCTAACAACAAAAACAATAATCCAGTAGAGAATAGTAGAAAGATGTCCGGCCTTACTTAGACAGAGAGTGCTGTTACCTGATGTCTGTGCTATAGTGGGCTTTACAAGGATGAAGATGCCACTACCTTCTGTGGCAGATAGGGTACAGAGCTGATCTGGATGGCCTGAACTAGTGGTAGGCTGTATTTTCTAGTGCAGTTACCATTGGTCTAGTCTCTTATATTACAACCTCTCAGATCTTCCACTGAGACCACCTGTCTCCTTTCCCTGGCTACTTCCAGAGGTTTCATTTTCTTCTTTTAGATCCTCCAACTACTATGGGGTTAATAATACCTGTTCCACTAGCTAGTAAAGTTACAAGGTTATCAGCAGGTCCTATACTATCTCCTAGGGTAATAATCTCACACATTCACACATATACATACCACTCATCTCCTTCAAAGATTCAAGGGTGATTTCTCTTCCAAAGGCTAACACAAAGTGACTTTCTGGTTTCTCTGTCACTTAAAGAAAGACAAAGAATTAAAGACAAGCACATACGTGAGTTTAGTTTCTAGCGAAGCAAACAGTTCCATGTGTATAGTCTCCACTTATGTTTTTCATAAAACGTATTTGCAATGAATAAGTTACTGATTGTACAAAATTTGATCATTCTATCTCTATCCTCATTTCTGTCACCAAGTCTATAATTTCTGACTATCGTCATTCTTCCTTGTTCCCAAGTTTTGCACATCTTAAGGAAATAAGTCTTCTATGAGGCCTCGGGACTACAGTCTTGGGAAACATCAAGGTCAATTAGTATAACATAGTTCACAAAGACAATATTTGGTATCTTACGTTGGTGAATAGCTACTAGAAGCTTAAAGGTTTTCAAGCAGCCTTTTAAGGAATACTCATTGTTCTCTTATCATTGGGAATGAAAACAATTGAAGCTCTGGTGTGCTAGTGCACGAGGAGTTATGCTGCCAAACCAAAGGCAAAGGGTTTGGATCCACCAGTTGCTCCTTGGGAGAAAAATGAGCAATCCCTTCCATGCAATTTATAACCGCTGAAAACCCTCTAGAAGGACAGTTATGTGTTAGTTTCGACTTGATGGCTCTTATTATGTGCTGTCGAGTCACCTGTGACTCATAGGGACCCTATGTACAACAGCCCTAAACTCTGCTCTATCTTGTGCCAGTCTTACTGTCTCCAACACACCTACTCCCATTACCCTAGTCACTGAATCAATCCACCTCATAGAGGGTCGTCCTCTCCTATGCTGTCCCTCCACTCTCCCAAACATGATGTCCCTCTCCAAGGACTGGTCCCACCTTTTGTGTTTTAACATGTCCAAATATGTCAGACAAAGCTTCAGAATCCTTGCCTCTAAGGAGAAGCCTGGTCTTACCCTCTCTAGGACAAGCCTGTTTATTCTCCTTACAGTCTATGATATATTGAATGCTCTTCTCCAGCACCACAGCTCAAAGGCATCAATTCTCCTTCTATCATCCCTAGTCATTGCTCAGCTCTCTGATGCAAAGCAGGTAATTGCAAAGACTACGGCCTGGATCAGGTGCATCTTTGTCTCTAGACTGACATTGTTGCTACTTTGGAGAGGTCTCTGACAGCAGACTTTCCCAGTGCAGTTTGTCTTTTGATTTCCTGGATGCTGTTACCAAGAGTGTTGATTGTGGAGCCAAGCAAACTGAAGTTGTTAACAATCTCAATCTCTTCATCATCTGTCATGATGCTGCCAATTGGTCCAGTGTTGTGATTCATTGGTTTTTTTTATGTTGACCTTCATATTGAAGGCTGTAGTACTTGACATTCGGCAGCAAGCGCTTCAGATCTTCCTCAGTTTCAGCAAGCAGGGTTGTGTCATCTGCATAACACAGACTGTTGATGAGTCTTTCTTCAGTCCTGGAGCCACATTTCTCCTCATAGAGCCCAGCCTCCAAGATAATCTGTTCTGCATATAGATTGAAAAGGTATGGAGAAAGGACACATCCCTGGCATACGCCCTTCCCAATTTTGAACCATGCAGTGTTTTCTTGCTCTGTTCTGATGACTGCCTCCTGGTCCAAGTATAGGTTTTGCAAAAGCATGATCAAGCGATCCGAGATTCCCATTCTTCTCAGAGTCAACCACATTTTGCTCAACAGAGAACTGCCAGACGTGCAGGCTGGGTTTAGAAGAGGCCCTGGTATTAGGGATATTATAGCTAATGTTAGATGGACCTTGGCTGAAAGCAGAGAGTACCAGAGGAATCTGTGTTTCATTGACTATGCAAAGGCATTTGACTGTGTGGACCACAACAAACTGTGGCTGACTCTGAGAAGAAATGGAATCCCAGATCACTTGATCATGCTTATGAGAAACCTATACTTGGACCAGATGGCAGTCGTCAGAACAGAGCAGGGGAACACTGCATGGTTCAAAATTGGAAAGTTAATATGCCAGCTATGTGTGCTGTCTCAGTACATGCAAGCGTGTATATGCAGAACAGATTATCTGGGAGGCTGGCCTCTATGAGCAGAAGTGTGGCATTAGGATTGGAGGAAGACTCATATTTTACTTAGCTTATTTTTAAAAAATGTTATACGGACTTATTTACAAAGCTTGAATACAAAATATCTTTCCCGTTTCCTTCACACACATCCCCCACTCATCTTATTTTTAAGGTTCTTCCATGTCATAGCATATTTCCAAAGTAATTTCTTATTTAAAATTTTTTTAATATTTTGTTCATCACTGATTCTTTGCATTAATTGTTATGTTTGTTAAAAACACAATAAAATATCACTTGTTTTGATATTGACTCAAAAACTTTAAGCAATAGAGCTTATACTGCGAGTTGCAGGCAGCCAGGGAGTAATGAGTAGAGTAAGAGGGTGAGCTGGTCAGCTGGCAAGCAGCCTGGCTAGGTGGAGACAGTTTCCTCTACAAACTTTCACTGTAATGTAGAGCCCACACCTGGCTCTGGTGGGTGGGTCTCCTTTATTCTGCCTCACCCAGAGGTAGGTGGCCCCTCTCTGGGGGATTGTGTATGAAAGGAAGAGACCTGATAAAGGTCCATGCTGACGTCAAGAAACTTACAGAGCTGCCTTGTCTTGCTTGCTTCAACTGATTTGTTTTCCAGTTATATTTCCTGCCTTACTGATGGGGAAACCCCCAGAAGCACGAGGATGTGAAAAACAAAACTCAGAACACCCAAAAACAAACTCTAAAATTGTCAAGAAATAAAAAACAAAGATCTTTGGGGAAGGGGAGGGAAGAAACCAAAGCAAACAACCAACTCTGAAATTCCCAGGACTTAGGAGGAGAGATCAGTTTGAGAAGTCTCTTTGCAGCTAGGAAGAATCTTAGGTAGGACTTGTGAAAGTTTAATGATGGGAAGAGCTTCAGTCATGAATATGCACAGAGGATTTCTGGATAGAGGCTCAAGGAGATAGAAAGTGTATCTCTTTCCTTGCATGTCTTTTTATAGTACTTGTTTGGATTTTTTTTTGTTGTTAGCAGGTGTTTTTGTTGTTGTTGTTTTTACCATATGCATGTATAACTTTTCCAGTTAGAGAAGGTAAATCTTTTTAAAGTGGTCTACCATCATCAACAGGCTGAGGTCAGAGTCACCATTTTGCAATGGCTTTTCCCAGACCTTCCCAGCTTCCTTTCTACTCTGAGAGAGTAGCTTTGTGCATAACACATTAGGGGTGGGTCACACAGTCTGCCAACTACACACACCTCCAAATTACAGAGCTAATTATTCTGAGGAGGATGCAAATCACATTTAAAATCAGAGTCAGCTGAAATAAAATCCAATGAGTAATTTGCTTCTAGAGTGAGTCACACAACAGAGAATGGTGATGCTTCTTTGGGGAGCAGGGCATAGTCCTCTCAGGAACTCCAAGCTGAAGCTAGTCATCACAGGCCTCTCCTGAGAAAAAGAGGAGCCTTCCAGTTCTGCCTAGTCCCTCACCTCAAGGACAGGATAGGCTGTGTGGCTAAGGCCCTGAACGTCCCAGAGCAGAATCAGAGAACAGAGCAAAGCTGGTAAGCTCAGACCTGCAGGGGAGGCAAAAGTTCTGGAAAGTATTTGAGACATCCCAGGGATTTCTGGTGGTGTAGTGGTAAGGAATTGTGCTGCCAACACAACAGTACAGAGTTCAAATCCACCAGCTGCTCTGAGGGAAAAAGACAGGCATACACTTGAGATACACTGCTTTTGAAAACCCGCTGAGAAGTCAGCTTTGGATCAGTTCCAATTTTCATGTATACATCAGCAACAATCCTGCAATTTTCAATACTCTGAGAAGGATGGCTGTGAAGTTGGCAAGGGATAAAAATGGTGGTAGCTAGAATAATAAGAGATAAAAGAGCTCAGAAGGTCTGGAAAAGGGCTAAAAATAAGTGGTCTAAGTAACCTGGTGGAAATCTAACAGAAGTGGAAAGGAAGATCGTTGGGGCATTACTTAGCCACTCAGATCTCGGAGAGCTGGATGACCAGGCCTCTCCTTCTACTGCGTTAGGTTATGTCCATCCTTTACCATCACCACGAACAATCTCTTCTTCAAAATGCTCTTCATCAGGCCTCTTTCCTCAGGCCTGGATCACTGGAACATGTCCAGCCTCAGACAAAACATCTTCTCTTAAGGAATAGCTCGATCCTACCACGTGGTCCAAGTTCCTGCCACAAGATTCATTCCATCAGCAAACAGGAAACGTGCAAACGATCAGTTATGTGAAGCCATCCATGCCCTTCTTCTGTCACTGAGATAAGGACCCAAAGGATGAAATCATGGAAATTTAGAAGTGTAAAGGACCTATGAGCAGGCAGGGTGCAGCGGTGCAAACAGGTTTAGGAACTGATCTACTTGGGCTGTAACTCCAGCTCTGCTGCTTCCAGCTCCACGGCTCTCCAAGCTCAGGATGAATGTGCCCCAGGCACCAGGAGGGCTTTAAAAAAGACAGGTCGCTGGGTCCCACCCCTAGGTAAATAAGCAGGAACTGTGGGGGTGGGACCCAAGAATTGTCTTTGTTTCTAACACGTTCCCAATTGAGGCAGATGCAACTGGACCTGGGACCACACTTTAAGAAGCCCTCTCCCACTGTTGAAGCAGCCGCTTCTGGTGTGTATTTGGGATAATAACGGCTGGGAATGGGGTTTACCTCACTTGAAGCCCCTAGCACTGGTCCTGGCACACAATTACTACTAGTCATTGTCGCCGGATTGGGGGGGGGGCACTCACCGCCCTACCCCACTTTTCCCTCCCCGGGCTCTTCTCACGCTGCACGCTTCCGCTGCCAGCTCCGCTAATGGTGCCGCTCGCTTTTGGGTGACTAGAACGAGGCATATCCTGGGTACCGCAGGCCTGGACCCCGAGGACCACTGGGGTTGGAGGCTGAGGGACGGCACCAGTGAGCAGTCTCTGCCATGGCTGCTTCCCTCGCCCGGGATCACTCATCAAGTGAAAACGAACTGCCACCCGCACTCTTTTCCGTAGTTGCGCCTCTAACTAGGACTGTGCCATCTTTTTCAGCCCCGAGGAGCGGCACCCCAGGTACCTGAACTCTAGAGGAGCTCAGCTCCTGGCAGCAGCTAGGCAGGTGGGACGTGTGGGGAGGATGGGCCACCCCGCCCCGCGCCGGCTCCTGGCGCCCCAGGCCCTAGGCGTGTGGGGCTGCACCTGGCCGCGCGGAGGGGCGGGCCGGACGCGCCCCGGCCGGCCGCCTGGCAGGACCCGCCCTGGGCCCGCCCTCCAGTCGGCCTGCTCTAGACACCCTCAAACCTCCCGGAGGCTTCGCTGAGGCTCCAACTCCACGCAACAGGTAAGTGGCAGAGACTGCGGGTGTCCATAACAGCATGTCGGCGCCCCTGCTTCCGGCCTGAGGACTCAGAACCCTCCTGCTTCCCTCTAGTTGGTCTCACTTCTGCTAAGTCCCAGCTCCCCCACCCCCAACCTCCTACCCGCCCCCCCCACCCCGCAGTTAAATATAGGGGCTGGGCCAGATGCATGCCTCTTGCCCTCACGTTTTACCCTTCTTGGGGCCTCTAGCTCCCCGCTCGGTAAGACCCCCATTCTCTCTCCTTTTGCCCCCTAGACCTTCTCTGAGTTGAGAGCTCCCTGGTCTTTGACCTTAAGGAATGAGTACAAAGAACTAGCCCAGACCTCTGGAACTGGGGAGGGGGTGGACGAGACAAGGCAGATCCCTCTCCCCAGGGTTGACAGCCTCTTGCCTTCATCCACCCACACCCCTCACATCCTTCTGCGCAGTCCTCAACCCCATCTCCTCAATTGAGGCTCCCCATGTTCTCCAGTCCAGAAAATCTTTCAGAGACATTTCACTTCAACGCTGCCACGTTGCCCTGGAACATAGTGATGAGGGGGGAAGGCTTTGCTGGTGGAGATGGTCTTGCAGGGCCTTGACTGATCTCTCTCTAGAGAACTAGGCCACCTGGAGACAGGGGGCATCTGTGGAACTGCGGGTGAAGGGGAGGGGAGTGTTCTGAGGACTGAGTGTTGATGACCCTATCACCAACTTCCCTATTTCTGTCACAAGTTCCTAGGCCCAGACTGACAGGATAAACAGCTTGTCATTTGCCCCTAGGACTGGTGGAGAAGACAGGGTGTTCTCTCTCTCTCCCTCTCTCATTCTCCCTCTCTCTCCCTCTGTGTGTGTGTGTGTGTGTGTGTGTGTGTATTTTAGAGAAAAGGATGAGCTTGTCAGAGAAGCTTAGAAGAGACCCCCTCCACTGGCCAACAACCCATTGTTACACTCTCTCTGGTGGTTTTAAAGCCACCCTCTGAGCTCACCCCAGAGCCACAAATGCAGTTCACAGGCACTGAGAGAGGCTCTGGACACATCAAAGGGGCTAATGCTCATCTAACTAGATGAGTGTATGTGACCCAGGCCCTATTGCTTACCCATCAGAGGACTGCTAAGAAGAATGAGACAGGCAAGATGCATGTAGTGAACAGAACAGGCTGAGGGGAGAGCTTCAAATATATTTTGGTTCAGATTATGTATCAGAAGCCAGTATGTGTCACTGGAAGCATTTCCCTAGTTTTAGTTCCTTAAAGTTGCCATTCACTATGGGCACTCGGAACTAATTATGGGAGGAAAAAAGGCTGCCAGGAGCACCAGGGCAGGGAGCAGAACCAGAGTGCTAAGGAAAGATGGAAGTTGGGAACTGTTCCATGAGGAACACTGAGCTTCATCTGAGACTGCTTCACCCTAGTAATCACTTCCCACAGTCAGAAACATCTTAGCCCAAGTTCAGGTGGGGAAACCTGGACAGGACATATGATTTAGCCCATTGTGCCTATTGTCTAGGACAGAAATCAGGAATAAGAGTGGCAGTAACCCTAGGGCCAAGGCTTTTCAATGCAGGAAGGTAGTCTGTATAATGGATCCAGGCAACTGACTCAGCCCTTTCACTAATTTAGCTGTTTCACTTTGGCCAAATCACATAAGCACTTCCTGGGTAGGGAACAAATGAGTAAATATGTATGTCTCTGTTTTGGCAAAGTATCAGTCAAGTGCAAGACAAGATGGTGTAGTGGTTAAGAGAGTGGGCTTTAGAGAGATATGGTCCTAAGTTCAAATTCAATCTCTGCTACTTCCTACATATTTGACCTCAAACAAGTTATTTAGACTCTGTGTTTCAGTTTCCTTCTGTGTAAAATGGAGAACTCTAACTTGATATTATAAGTTGTTGTTATGTACCATCAAGTTGGAACCTATCCATAGCAGTCCCTTCAGCAGGTTTTGAGAGGCAGCAAATCTCATGGGAGGAGACTGCCCATCTTTCTCTTGCAGAACAGCTCCTTAGCACTAGGCCACCAGAGTGTTCTAAATAAACATTCTCTGGCTCCCAGAGATTTGTCCCAACATTTCCAGTTTTGGAAGGGTGACTGAGGACCTGAGTGAGTGTGGGTGCCAGCAGGACCCAGTAAAACTGGCCATGTGATAGACTTGGGAGAATGCAGCTCTACTAATAGCCCTCTGCCTTTCTCCAGGAAAGCCCAAAATGTCTTGTCTCATTTGATGGGATTGAGGGTGAGTATCTGAAAATGCTAGAGGTCTCGTGCAGGACAGTGCCTGTCTCTGCATGGAGCTCAATGCTGTAATTGTGCTGTGTAAAAGGCGTGCCTTGTGAACAAGGATGGGCTCAGTTCAGGGAGAAGAAAGACTGTTAGATCTTTTTATGGCACCTAAGAGCACTGTGAGGTCAGGTTATTCTCTTCTGCCCTGTGCTACACACTCCTGAGCTCTAGGTCGAGATTTGGAAGGAGGAGGAAACCCAATCCTGACCCTCAGCTCTGCGTATAATAGAGAACACATGGCCAACATCCAGGTCAGTAGAATAAGGGCAGACCACGTGTCCCAGAGCAGCAGAGAGCCTGGAAGGCTGGAGGATTGGTCAGGAAAAGCGTTCTGGAGGCAGATGTTTGGGGACCAAGATTTAAGTATTAAGGGAAAAAAAGGAAACAGGATTTAGGTGGCCTCATGTCTGGACTTGTTGGTTTCCCGCTGGGAAAACAGGGCCTGTGAAACTTAAAAACCAGTGCACTTGGATACAGAGGATGGTGAGACACCTCTTAGCCTAGGAAGGCTTCTTGAGGAGGGGAATTTGGAGTAAGAATCTGAAAGAGAAAAGAGACATGGCTTGCTTAGATATGGTAAGAGAAAACAGACATGGCTTGCTTAGATAAGGATGTGTTTTGTGGATGAAAAGATAGCTAGCCAGTACCAAGCTCTGGTCAAGCTTAAGTGTAAAGAGCAAACAATGCTGGGTGAGCAGGCTGGTTCTGCACCATCAAATGGCAGTGAAAGAATATGAAAATGCCTGTTTTGATTGTGAAAGGGAGAGAGAGGCTAGAGGCAAAGGAGACTGACAGGAAGTTACTGTTGATCCTCCAGATGTTGGGCGATAAGGGCACAATTTCAAATGACAGTTGTGAGAGTACAGAGGAAGGGGAGGACCGAGGAGGCCAGGGATGAATCACCAGGCTTTGGGAATGGGATGGGGTGGGGTGAATCTGATTCTGAGAAGGGATTAAAAACGACTCCAGGCCTGAGAGCAGTGCCCCAAACGGTTGTGTTTGAAGAATTTCTCTATCACTGGCAGCAATGGAGAAATTGGGAAGACTGGACAAATTAGAGGGCAGGGCACAAACTCTGGGCTCAGGGTGTTGATTATCTAGTGAGCCTGATTAGAAATTCTGCAGCCAAGACCTAACCGGGGGGTGGGGTGAGGAGAACAGGAAAATGCTCAGCTCTGCCCCCTCCACCACCTTATCGCAGGCTGGCCCAAGCTTTTCAAAATGAAACTAGAACACTAACCCTGCTGGTGAGTGGATTCTGACTTATGGTGACCCTGTGTGTTGCAGAGTAGAGCTACTCCATAAGGTGTTCTTTACGGGAACTGATCACCAGGCCTTTCTTCCATGGTGCTTTGGGGTGAGTCCCTGGATTCCTATGAGTTGCCTGTCTTAATTAAGCTTCAACTTGAAAACCACCTGCACACTTGCCCCACCTTGAGATCTCCCCATGAGAACCCTGTGAAACTGTTGGACTTGGACAAAGTTCCTGTTAGTTCCATATCATGTTGATCTTCAGTGGCTTTTACAAATGTCAATTAAATCACCGAATATTTACTGGGTACCTGCTACATGCCAAACACTGTTCTTAGTCCATGTCAGTGAACAAAGTTGGGTTAAGCTGTTCAGCTTTTTTTTTTCCAATTGGCAATGCATGTTTGGATAAGTTAAAACATTACACAAGCATAGCATGAATCTAGACATTTTGGAGGGAAAACCTGGTAGAGAAACTACAGAAATAACTTCACATCTTTCAGGGGAAAGCAGCCTCGGCACTGTAGCTTTAGTCTTAGAGAACCTTTAATTATGGGGAAATGTGAAAATCTTCCAACAGTGTATGATCAAAGGCGTCTGAAGTGGGAGGAGGGCTTTGGAGGAGATAATTGGCTGCTGTGTTCATAGCATGAGTACAGGGGCAATGAAATAAGCGCTGTGTTTGATGGGGAGAAAGTGCTTGCAAAGAAGAAAGGGCCAATCATTTCATCAAAATGGTCACTCAGGATCTTGAAATGAGCCTGTGTCCTTCCTGCCATGATGCTTAGTTCCACACACTTGTGCCCTCAGTGAGAGTGGTGACGGTCATTACTTGTCGAAGAAACTTCTAATTGAGCTGAAGTCTGAGTAACTTGAGCAAACATCCCTGTAGTGACTGCCTACTTCCTGGCTGCCACGTAGTCCCGGAGGTGAGCAGCCCAATTGATAAACAGAAAGAAACTTTGTTTCATAGAGGCCACTTGGCCAATAAGGGATTGTTCTGGGTGGCTGACCTTGGCTTTGACAAAAGCAGATTTTGCCTGAGACTTCCAATTTCGACATCTTTAAAGCTTTTTATAATTGTTAACCCTGGGAAGGAGCTGGGAGAGGATAAATTCAAGGGGGCTGGAGTGTTAAGAGGAGAGTAAGGCACTCCAGTAAGACTAGCAAAATTTAACAGAACAGCAAGCAACAAATGCTGGTGAGGTTGTGGAGAAACTGGAACCCTTATTCACTGTTGG